>NC_091949.1:14487895-14530395 GCF_041260155.1 Ptychodera flava | reverse complement strand
CAGGCTGCATCACGGTGGCACAGTCCCGTCAATATTG
The DNA here is from genome assembly GCF_041260155.1 of Ptychodera flava. NCBI lineage: Eukaryota > Metazoa > Hemichordata > Enteropneusta > Ptychoderidae > Ptychodera > Ptychodera flava. Next base: position 14,530,358 of record NC_091949.1, on the reverse strand, counting down.
ACAGCAACTTATCATGTTACCAGTGCAGAACATACTGTCACCATGCGCCGAGATCATTAAAGACCGATGGTTTCCTCATTTGAACTCAAGTGACCCCGAAACACGGACGTATGTATGTCTTATCCGGCGTTCCAAGGGCAAAACAACAGGTATACTGCAATAACTTTGCAAATATAGTTTCTTGTGAGCGCGTTCCTGCGCTGCCAACCCCCTCATATAAATGTTCTTCCCAATCACGAAATATACATGGTGGTATCATCATGATGTCGTAACGAGTCATTGAAATTAACAGACTCGACCTAACGGCAGTAAATTCCGCTGGTCCCTTAACACTTAAGTACGTTTTATTCATAATAAAAGGCCACACGCCTGTTTTGAAACCCTTCTGAGGGTTACACAGTACTGTATTTTGGGTTAGAGTCATAAAACGTCTTAGTATGGGGGTGACACGACCTTCTATATCTTGATCATTAATACATATGTTTAAAGGGACCTTGCCAATCTTATGTCACATCAGTCCCTAAATATTGACAAGTTATCCGTTTTAGATTATCGAAGATAAAAATTGCCATTTGTCATAAATATTTATATGGAAATGTGCTGATCTTTGCCATAAATTATTGCCACAAAATACGCTGTGTGTGGCAAGTGGATGTTTTTGAAAATGTCACGTTTATATTGGCGGGAATATCTCGTCGTCAGATATAGAAACTTAATGTAATCATTGGTTTTGCTTCAGTGTAAAAAGTCAATTAATGACACTGTTGAAAACTAACGATAAGCGTTTGATTGTCAATCCGCGTGTCGTTTTGGCAAGAAATACACCGACCGGTACCGCACCAGTAAAGTACGATTAATAGTTGTGCATCTGATGTGACACTCTGAACGATCTACTTTCTTCGCATTGACTGTTTCCCTAATGTGAATGACGCAAGTGAGGCGCGTTAATGTGAATGATGTAACTAAAAACCATCAGGTATTGCCGATTACAAGCAATACAATTTGGGGACAATATATCCAAGTCCATAATAAATGATGAAAGCTGAGAGCGACACACTGGAAATTGACTACGTGCATTTATTGACGTCGTCTTTTATCACAGAATTGCTTGAATATTAACATTCTATACGTCACCTAAGAATAAACTCGCTCAGACAAACTAAGGCACAGTGGCCAAGGTACACAGTGAGTTTGCAGTCGACAGAGAGACTTACTTAGCTGTCAAACAGTGACTAACATGAATATGAAGAAATCAACGCCAGAGAAAGAGGGGTAGGGAGAGAGAGAGAATGGGAAAAGACAGACAGACAGACGTGATCTAGCTGAGCACTAACAGACACTGCAACGTTGGTACCTAAAGAAAATACTCTGAGATTGTTACCGGAAGGAGATCCAAATTTTTAGCTTGCTTTATGAATGAAAGTAGTATAGATCAAGCTGTGACGTTCAAACAGTTCAAGTAGATATTGATTAACAGAGATAGAAATGCATAAATAAAGTGACATGTAAGAAACTGTGACAGGGACGAAGAGGGAGGGAGAGAAAATTTATGGCAGAGGGTTATATGTTAGACAAACAATTGATAGTGATGAGAAAAGCAGAGAATACAGAAAATCAAGAGTAGCGCAAAGATTTCTTCTTTTTATCGGCATTCTATCTTGCAGGTAGGATGGCAATTATAGTGCCACTAGTTTGTATCGACTTGACATAGTTTAAACAAAATGCGCCTGGGTCTGCAATGCCTGGATATATTTTGTCGGAATCGTTCCATACCAAGTTGTCATGCATTAAATGTATCTTTTATTTGCTTCATGATAATCGGAAGTTGGTTTCAGTCCACCTCATTAAGCACACATGAATATAATTCAAATATTTATGCGTCGACCTACTCTTTGTATACTTTGAGTGTATTTTGACAGAAGGTTGCAATATGCTACGGATTCTGTTCGTCTAATTGCCGAAGTAATGAAGTTAGGGTCACTGTCTCTATACGTGGGGGGTCATCGCAGAATTGTCGCATTTTCACCAGACGTATCATGGTCTGGCACGTAAAACTGTCATTTTCTCTCATAACCAGTCGAGATATATTGCCCGAGTTTCCTGAAATGTCGCTTTTTGCGAATGCCACAGCTGAAATTTTTATGGTATAAATTAGACACCGCTTATGGAGAGAGGAAACACGTTAATTATTGCCACATCTCGTGTGTACAGTTCACTCTCAATTTATAGCAAAGTATTTCACTTGGCTCGTTACTTTGGCACATTCAGAAAATAACGACGTCTTTCAAGTCGGATGTACTTTCACATAGTCGAATCTCATAATAATAATAATGAACGTATGACTCCAGACAAAAGTTAACAAGTTTATATTTTTCCTCTTATAATTTCCGTATATCATGAATTTGAAATAAAAAATTCTGTTGTGTTAATAAAATCGAATTTTAAGACTGGAAAGTACTTACTTGGTTTATTAATTTTACAGTTTCGAAATGAGTTGAATATGACGTCATTGGTTCCATGATTAAAATTTGCGCAGTGTGTGCATCATGACGAGCTTCATTTGACATTTGACTGGTGATCGGGTCAGGGTCGAATTTTGAACTATTAGGCCTTCTGTCTTGTGCAGATGGTGATGACAGCGGAGCGGGTTTTAGACCTGCGCTGAAATATGCTAATTAATGGTAGACTTGGAATACAACTTCAAGGTCATGATATGAAACATGATTCTTCCTCCCTCGTCAAATGTGAAAGAGAGTGGCTGAATGGTGTGGGGAACTTTTTTAAGCTTTGCAATATCCATTAGCTATAGCTTTCTCTAGCAATTGAGTAGTGTGGAATACAGAATGTTGATTTAACGGCTAGACTTGTAAGAGAGTTACAAAAGATAAATACCAATTCCTTGGGTTTGAAATTGTGACTCACCTCACTATACGAATTTTATTTATTTTGTAGTAAATGAAATGTAAAGTGACCCATGCGGGACTCGAACCCACATCCCCGAATACATTTCGGATGCTCTACCAATTGAGCTAATGGATCAGTCGGAATTACTGTGGTCAGTCCTGTCACTTAGATGGGGCTCTTCAAATCCTTGTAGAGAGTCCAGTATATTCAGATTTAAGACAACAATATTAAGCGGAGGAATTTTTCTTGTGCCAGACTTCTATAAATTTATGGAACTTATGAAATCTTCTAAAAGTGAAGAACTCCCGAGACTTTGTAATTGTGTACGAGCATAAACAATAGATATTTCACACTTTATTAAGGTAAATCGCGCCTCGGGAACAGATATTCGGACTCTCAAACTATTACACTTCCTTTCAACACTTGTGGTTCATTTTGAAGCTCTTGGTGTAAGAAATTTTTTCGGCGGTTTATTTTTTCGAAATTCAAAAATTGTTTTTGAAAGACAATATTTTAAAAGATTCCTCAAGGAAAGTTTGAGCAAAAGTTTTAAGTCTTTCACTTTTCGAGGCGTGAACTACCTTAAAAATAATTTCATGGCTCCTATAGATATTTAATACATGTATGTATATGACTTTGTTTCTGTTCCTTAGGTATGTACTGCATGTTAACTTTATTTTCTAAAATACTGGAGTATTTTTTCGCCTCAGTACAAGTGTCCTTAATCATCACTTGCATATGAGCTGGAGGCCTTGAAATGCAATTATTAAACTTGAATAAAGAAATTAATATGTTTCTATGTAAAGTTTACAAACGGATAGCGACTCTTTTTTGAAAAATTCCAGAATGATATCCAATCCTACATCTGCTTTAAATATTTAAACGAAACTCTTGCGCCTGATACTTTCACGTTCAAAGATCGGATAAAACATTTAGTTGCGGTGAAAGGTATTTTCAACACATCTTACAGAAGTCACACAAAAATAAAAAAAATCCGCATTTAAAAACAGAAACTGTGAATATGACAGCTAGCTGTCTTTATATAGTCTTCCATACGCGAGAAACGTGAAAAATTGTTGTCAGGAAAACCAGACAAGACAACCTTTGATATTTCCACAAAAATCTGGTTTCTGTTTTTGACGCATGAGAGACAAACATATGGATTGCAATCCCGCCTTGTCAAAAGCGCCAGCCGCTGCACATATCACGTCATGGTACACGCAACTTGGAATAGTATATAATGCCTAACATATCAGACATTCGTAAAGAGGTTACTGGTACAGACGCTAAGGATACAAAATCTATGCACTTTCATGCAGATATAAACAATACGTATTCAAATCTTTGTAAATAAGGACTTTAAATGAGTAGTTTACACAACCCATCACCCCTTCTTTATAATAAAGGACTATTTTCAGATGGCAACATTCTGTCATACATAGGGAACTAGAATTGGTGATACTTTGAACTGGTATAATCGTCAATCGTAATGGTTCAACGCCTAATAGACAAAACTTTACGCCAGTGCTGCATGCGCGCTGTCAGCGCATTTCCTGACTGCTCTGTACTGCTATGTTGTATCGTCATTGTTTTATTTACTATGGTCTCGCCGCGATGAAAGCTGCGTGCTCTTACATGTACATTTAATTCACTCGCAGGAGAAAGTATTTTTGGTGAGGAGAGAATTATTCCTGAACGAGCATTGTGAGCTACAGATCAATAACAAGTGTTATCCATAGCAAGGCTAAAGAATCATGGGATACGTCGATAGAATTGAGGACGTTGACTTAAAACACAGTTCTTACAAGTAGCAACAACCAGAGGCAACTCAGTGGATCATATGAGACCAAACGATATAGTTTAGCAATCTGAAAAGCGGCAAATACTATTGGCGTGATAATGAACTGGCATTTATGACATGATCCGGAGCCCATAGCAACTACATGTAGCTACAGTCCCATAAACAGTCACGAGACCACTGCAAGTGTGTTTTATGTAAAACTTTTCAAGTCAGATTGACGGGAGAATCAATTTACCGCTCTGTAACGTTTATGTATTATTTAGAGCTACCAAATAACGAAAGTGAAATCGTGTCTCAGCTTGTCAAGTGCACCTTGAAAAAGTACACGATAATGTAAATGTATGCGACTCTATGATCTTCAAAAGGCGAATGACTCTTCATCCTTGACGTTTTGTAAATGTTCGGTACGGTTACTTGGAACGCGATTTGAACTAATTTGGGAGAATTGGATTTTCATATTTTTCAGATTTCTCAAAAGTGTTAGGTGTCCTATAGCTGAATGTTGCAATATTGCAAATTACCCATAAAAACAAGTGTATAACGTAAAAGAAAAGCAGATGAGCTTACATTTGCAGAATCAACTGACAGTACTTCACCATCCAATTATCCCAAATTAGTTCCAATAGTGTTTTGGTAAAAATGTTTCTCCTGAATCAACCATGATAGAGAAATTTTAGAGGTTATCGTTATCGCTAATAATCTCCTTCATCTTATTTTCTTTTTGTGCCTTCTTGATTATTGTCCACTTTTATTGTCTGACTATCTTTCTTTGTGTCTGCCTGTCTGTATGTCTGCCTGTCTCGAGCCATACCTGCTTTGACATCTGCCAGTCTATGCACCTCATCTTGAATTGTCACCTTAGTATTATATGTTCGTCCGCCCGTACGCCAATCTTTCCGTCTTTCTGTTTCCCTGTCTGTCGGCCTGTCTGTCTGCCTGTATATCTGTCTCCATGGGTCTCTGTCCAGCTGTACCCCTCCTTGACTTTTCCCTTCGTGTCTCTCTGTCCGTCTATCCGTCCGTTGTGTCTGCCTGTATGTTTTTGTCGTTGTCTTTCTCTGCTATGAAAGACTCACCTCCTCATCAACTGAAAAGGCTCGATGCGTTACCAACTAAGTGTTACCCGTAGGAACGATTCAAAATAACCAAATTATTAGCGAAACTCGCAGTTTGTTTGCTCCGAGAAGGAGTGTACTACGCTAACTGCAAATGATCTACGTACTATATACACGGTACTTGTCAAAATTTTGAAACAACAAATTATTCTGCAAATGAATAAGGATGCTTCAGTTTATACAATTAAATTTCCTGCGACATTTTTTGAAACGAATGGTATTTCAGCATAATTTATCTTAGCATATCTAATATTGTTATCGTAAAAAGTGGATCTAAATTGCATTTTGTTCCCAGCAGTTGTGTATTTTTTACCGATACTGATTAAAAATGTGTGGTTTCATTAGGGAATCTTGGGAACTCACTGACAGAAAAGCTGTTTTAATCGGTCTATAAGCAATCTGTCATGCTATGTTGATTGGTCTGTCTGTCTGTCCATCCGCCCCTCTGTCTTTCTACCCTAACTTCTAACTTTTCACGCCACATAACGCGCTGCAAAAGTCTCCCTACTCTTACTTAACGTTATAATCGAAAATTATGTACAGGAAGTGCTCAGTGAATCATGGTGGAATTAATATGGCATGGTCGACTTGCTTCAAATAATTATTAGTGTGGTATCATAGTATTTTCAACTAACATACTTTAATATTTTATATGTGGGTCATTGAATAGTTACGGTGATGCTTTTAAGAGATAAATCGACACTTTCAGACATCCACTGTTACACCAATATATAACTCATTGACATTTATATTGGACAGCCATTCAAGCTTTCTTTAATTTTATCATCCAAACACTTACACGTGTGTGCGTGGTTATACATACCAAGTACATTATTACATCAGTATTGTAAAATGAATACTTAATCAGGTGAGCCGATATGTAGGTAGGATGTAGGAATGAACGTAAGCAGGGGTAGGTAAGAGACAAAGGGGTAGGGAAACTGGTAGACAAAAAGGTAGATACAGTAAGAACTGTACGGCTTGTTGGCACGGTCATACTAGCATCGTAACAGAAAGTTTTAAAGTTTTGCTCAGTGTAAAAGAAAAAATCAAAGCGGCTACTGTTTTCATTGTTATCTCCATGGGAAAAAAAAGATTCGACTTTTAAAAACAAGACGATGGAAACCACTGATACCACAGCCTCCAAGATGAATCAATAAAGATAGCACAGCAGAACAGCAAAATATTGTAAAAAAATTACACTTGACATCAAAGCTAGCCCTGGGATGCATTCTGCTCTGAACAGGATATCTTGCTTCTGAACAGTAATGCCACATGTACCATGACTGTAAAGAACAATTGTTTTCTTTCTTCAGTGTATGTGATAACTTCTCGACATATGACCTAAGTCCCTCTGGGCAAATGTGAGATATATTTTCGTATCCGTCTTACAGCTCGTAACTTTGGCAAATAGATACCCGGCATATTTACTAACATCAATATGAAAAAATTATATAACGTAAAATGGAAAGAAATAATTGCTAAAAATCCTTAAATAACCTAAAATAAATAGTGTTGATAACAAATCTCAATTTTTTGAAGACGCTGAATTTGTTTTCAATCGTGGTTCTGCGCTATGTTGATTATAGATGCCCTTTAATGTAAACATAAGTTTTATGTCAACATAAGTTTGTTCATTTCCCCTGTATCATCTTGCAATGACTCGAACTCTGACTTTGAATCCGGTCTCGACCTTAATCTAGGGATCAAGTCGGAAATGCGTGACTTAAGTCTTGTTCACCGTTGTCATAAAACTGTAGTTATCTCCTTCCCCTGAACACTACGGTAATACCGCAACTTAATCTTCTGCTGATCATTAAGTGTCATTAAGTGTCACCGATTATCTATTTTGGGCTGACAAGCTACATCCGTGCAGAATAACTTAATGAATTTCCAGTTGGCGTCTGCAAAATTTGTGCCTTTGAACCAAATGGCTAGCGGATTCACTTGTACGCAATATTGACACCAGTTTCACCAGTCAGCTTCCAAGTTGCCTATCACGAAAAGCAAACAATAAAAAACCTCCCCAAATGACAAGACAAACAAATACATTTATTCCACCATAAGAAATTCATGCATATAATCACAAATAATTACAATCAACTTAAGCATAACTTGATACATGTGCTCACCTGGAAGACGTATTTCTGATTTCACTATCATTTTTTATTCTGACGTAATCATCCACTTCTGGTTGCATTTAATTTATGCGGCGCTTTGATAATAGTTATCTATGGAATTCATTTAGGAGCAACATTGAACAATGTCCATTGCGATGATACATCTCATTTCTTCATGTTGATTAATCGGCGAGTTTGCGTATGAAACAAACTGTTACAATGAGGATAATTAAGGTGAATATACCAACCAGAGGCTTGAAATAAATTTGCATACAGCACCTTCAGGGGAAGTTCTAAACCCGAAAAGATTTTGATTTAACTGAATTTGAGATCGGCAGCCAATTTGGCTATTTAGTGATGTTTTTTGATAAGGTAAGGTCTATGAAATCCTCTTCTAATGAATGAGAGTGTTAGTCAGGTTAATTAATGTACATTTTGCCTTTAAACAAACATGTAATATCCATAAATTGATAAATATTGGTCAATTTTGCACGTAAGAATTAAATGCGTGCCTGAAAATATTTACTGTAAAATCATTAATTGTTAAGCGAATTTAATTTCATCGTTTTCATATTTGAGATATTTTCACTGGGATTTAAATTCACTGATTTGCCAGTTTAACAATAGAATACGTAGTTATCTGACATTTTCATGGGAATTTCATTAAGCAATTTTTATCTATGACCAGCATGAGCTAAAATAATACATTTCATTCCACTTAAAAATTAATGCCTCTTGAGTACCTAAGACCAAACTATCAGAAACTACTTTGCATCGTTCTTGGCTCGGGATATACGTCGCCGTACCATGCATACGTCATTCAAATGGAAATTAAATTGTTCTGGTGAGAGATAAAGATGAAACAGATTTTGTGAGCTTTCGGATAACCAGCGATTGAACTGCATCCTTTGAGAAATTTGCTTATTTCGGTTTACAGCTTCTCGGGCATGGTATCATAAATGTTACAGACGAGAAAAAAGGAAAGGGTGAATTATTGCTTAATATGGCATATGAAATTGTAAAAAAATGAAATGCATTTATAACACCATGCCTAACATTAATAACAGGTAATATAAAGTGCCACGTAACCTACAGCACTTGGCACTGCATAAAAACCCTATAATACTTACTGTATTCACATGGATTATTGCCTGTATTTTAGCTGAAGAGTGCATATACAGATGAATACAGTCAAGAATCCATTTTTTGTATTCAGCAAGCCTGTATTCATGTGAATTCGTGTGAATTCACGTGTATTACACTATAATACAGGCAACTCATTAATGTGAATTTATCTGAATTATTGGGTTTTCATGCAGTGTGGAGAGCCTTGAATTTACGTTTGTCTTAATTGTCTCACTAAGGATGGATTACTCAGGACGTTGATGCAACAAGAAACACGTTAATCATGGTTAGTTGTTTCATCAAAACCAATTTCCTTCTCGTGATGTACGACATGTCTTTAGATTTATTTACTTGCATTATCAAATTCTAATGCCATTCAAATTGAAAATCACAGAATAAAATATTTCATATTATATTTATGTGTAAGCTGGATTACAAAGGTGGTACAGTGCTGAGTAAAGGTGATAAATCAGGTTAATACGTACCATAATGTGATCGCTTGAAGACGACGCAGGATCTTTCTGATTCAAATTCTTGCTACTGTTCTCAAATCAACACCCAAACACCACGCTGTCAGCACTATTTTCATGGCCGCTAAGCCGGGCCATCCTAACTTCAATAAACAGAAGGCTCCATATAGTGATCAAAATTGTCATGTCACCGAGTTAAATAAACATTCAACCACATCAACAAAAAACTGGTATGATTAGATAACCCCAATGTGGTGATTTGATCAGCTAAGCAACGCATCTCGATAACGTGAATTTACTCTTAAATTAGCCCAGCGGTGACAAAGGCGGCAATTAGGAAAACGTTACTCGTCGCCCGGTGATGATTTTGATAAAGTGAGTTTGGACAAGAGGACGCTGCCATACATTTTTCACGCCTACAGAGTGGAAACCTCACGAAACACAGATCAGTGAAAGTGGATTACTTCGGAGGATGAAGGAGCGATATTTACATAAATCCCGGGGAGACACTCTATTTAACTACATTATACAGGCAATCATCCATTCTGGTTTAACACTTTTGTAAAGAAATTCTCCATCAATAAAAGGATAGAGTTTTCTCTAAGTAATATAAATAAGCAATGGAATGCGTTGCACTTTTAACTTGAAGGGCTGCTTGCTAAAGGGCGAACGGCGGGTAGAGGTAACACGTGCAAACGATTTGTCATTTCCGGACGTGGCTGTCTCATTCGCTTCCGAATTCGTTCCAGAATATCTGCGTTGTTCCGACAAAGTGCAACAGGACGGAGGTGGATGGGGGAATAATGCAGGAAAAGGATTTCAAGACCGAAGACGATTATATAGAGATGGTGAACATTGATGAATGCATGGAATTGCTCTGTATTCTGACTTCAGGTTGAGCATAAGATTTCAATATACTTAAGTCTATAGCAACAAAGTCATGTAGAAATGTGTCTCATCAGCCGTCCTTGACATCTTGACATTACCAAAAGTCAATAACCTGCCTGACGGAAAATGTACACGCGACTTTTTTTCATTGTCTTAATGGTCGGATTGTTTGTTTATTAACGTCAATGACGTCAAAGCGATGTCAAAGTCATGTGCACATGTCTCAGTGTTTCAGTGAACAGAACATATGGGAACTTTAGATATACACCTTCAGTTCGGCACAAAATGGTTGTCGATTTCAGATTACTGAACTTACTGTAGTCCAGCCAGTAACCAGCAACATTTCACTTTCAACGTTAGAAAGACCCTTGAAAAATATGTGAGAGAGTATTTCCTCATCTAAGCAGGCTAACTCTAAGCGACAAGAATGTACATCCCCCACACCAAAGTCGAACGCCAGGGGGCCAATTCAGTGTTATGTTTCTGTCGCGGGAGGCTATAATAAATGGCTGTTTTCCTACTGTAAAGCATTGAAGGGTATCTTATAATATCTATTTTTAGATACAAGCCTATTCAGCAAATTAAAACTGAAAATGTTTTATTGACATGGTACGGATAGTATAGGCTGTACTCTTTTGATTATAAGATCTTCTTTGCGTATAATCGGGATACCAACATCCTTTACCTGTTAGCTTACCTTTCCACTATAATTTCATTTGACAACTGCGATTAGAGAAACAACTCGATTAGTAATACTCGGAAGAGGACATCTGTATGCAGTACCGGTACTGTAATTAAGTGTTGAATTTTTGCCATCGAGTGAGCTCTGAAAATCGTGATGCTGCGTTTAAACAAGCTCTCAGGAAGGCAATTTTGAGCTCAAAGGCAGTTACAGGTTTCCCATTTAAAAGTCAATTCTCAGAATGTCACCCTACCAGATGTTTCCGTGAAATTGTTGAGCACGAGATTGTGATTACAAAAAGTAGCCGGGAGAGAATTCGATGCTGCCGGCTGTATCATGTTTTCATTCGCTGTCACAATGGATTGAATTTTGTCAACAGTGATATCAAAACGACCACACCAGACCAACACTCCCTGATTACTCAATTTGAAAGTCGGCAAGGTGATCTGTATCCTTTGAGACCTCTCAATGGGTTTAATGCATCATGGTGGGCCTCTGTCGCTACAAATGACTGATCCTTGCCTGAAGAAATCAACAGTATATGAGTACATTACATAAGGTATAGGCCTATACAGTCCCTCTTAATTTATCGATATTTGAGAAATGTACTGGCATACGTCACAGGTCTGTCATTGACAGTGTTGTCTACAATAAGATTTGACACTCAAAGAGTTAATGCATTCGTTTCCCCTTAAGCTACAGAGCAGTGACAAAATGAACCACGCAGGGTTATTCTATTGATCAGCAAAAAATAAAACTTTGAAAGATTGATTGATTAGGCTAGTGGGAGTCACAGTTGCCCATATTGCATGGCGAACGGAAAGACAAGACGTTGTTACTGCTTGTCGCTGTTACTCTTGTCGACCGATGTCATTTCGACGTCAGCGACTCGATCGATCAGTCTGTCGGTCGAAGAACGTGTTCAATCAATGGATGGACACATTTACTGCTTTCTTGCAAAGTAACCGTTCTAATACTTCGGAAACGATTCGATCCGACGAAAAGATCGAATCGTTTGTAACTTGTTCCAAATAGACAATAAAAACGCTTAAAATGACATAAAGCATCATTAAGATCGATTTAATTAATAAATATATTAAGAAGTAGTGTTCAGCTTGGCCAATTGATTTATGGACCAAAATCATCTATGAATTAATCATTAAATCGATCAATCGATCATCTCACGTATCCAATAATCTTTAAGCGCACTGGATCGATGAATATATTGTCAATCTGTCGACAAACGAATATCGTTTTTACCGAAGAGTTTGAAAGAAAGCGAAACGCATCGGTGTTATACCAATTAAACAGTTAAATAAATTAATCTAAGGGTAAGGATTCAAAATGATGGTATACAATACATTCTTAAACCTTATAATCTGATTAGATCACCCTGTGAATTGTTGCTCACAGTATACTACTTATCGATACCCCGAGGAGAAAAAAGATATAATAGGATGTGTTTACATTTACATTGACGTCATTAGAGCGGCAACACATCCATCCCAATCGTAGAAGCGTTTACAGTTTAGCACATTTTAACATCTATTTAAAAATCATTATTCGAATAATCCGCGAGACTGCGGGCTTTGCTGAGAAAGTTGACGACTCAACGGCGGCTGAACGAGCATCCGATTCACACTGGAGCGATGAGCATTCTGCGCGTTGACTGAGTTGGCGGCAACGCTCAATTTCAAGGTGACGAATCCGTCGTCTTCGCTGGGAGGGTTGGCCTCGGAAACACTAATGATCATCACATTTTGTGGACAGCTTACAAAACGTCTGTCAGCGTTGACAAGTTGTTAGCGCTTTGGCCAGTCGAAGGTTTGTGGACTTGAGTCGCATACCAAAAACGACCTACGTGTGCGCAGTCAGCGACCCAACATACTGTAGCTCTTGACACACTCGGTTCCACGCGTGGACTGTCTCTGTGAACACTGGCGCTGAATTAGATTCGACGTTTTCCCTGTTGACTCTTCATTGCTGGAAATCGTGTCTCTCGGACCCCACTGTCTGCCCGATCGCGTAAGTCTAAAATTTTATTATTTAAAAATATATTTTTACATCCATGGACGATATATAAACCTGGTTATAGTCGTAAGGAGAAGAGCTTACTAATCCTCATGGATTCAATCTGGGATACACGGTCAGACTTTTAAAAGTTTGTGTTTCCTTAAATATGGCACTGGGCATGTATCATAATCATAAAGTGTACTTCATTATAAAGAGTTATCTGAGAAAAAAGTGGCTCTTAAATAATATTGTTCCTGTAATTTCAATTTTAAAGCACAGTCAGATTTCCTTTGAATATATGTTTGCAACTTAATGCGACACAAGACTGATAGGAATAGGGGGCTGCGATTAGGCAGGACTCTTATACATATCCCTCCGCCTGATTCAAAACCTGCAGATCTCGGCATGCACATAAGCTAGTATACTATCACTTTCAGTGCACGTGTGACTGGGGGCATTTTAACAACCATGCTTAAAGCCAGCTTGTTTTCTTGAAACGGCAAAGAGATTCAACTCAAACTTTTCCAACCATTAATTTGATTCAGTTCTTACCTCAACAGCAAGAGGCACTCATGCGTACATCGTTAGCGGACATTTGAAATTCAAATATTTTACCCCGAACTTCAGATAAATTCAGCTGTTAAGACCAAGAAAGCGTGTCGCTGATTGCTGGGAGCGATTCATGGAATTGCGTCAGAAAAAGGATATCCTTCGACAGCGTTTCGCTCATTTGAATGTACCACTTCATCATACCTTGTCATTTGCTCCAAATTTATCCGGTATCAATTCCAGTTCTGGCATGTTTATTTGAATAAAGTGTTCACTACCACATGGGTCACACTCCCGAGCGCGTTATTGTGAAAATAAGGACTAGAGCGAGTTAATATATGAATATTATCAGGAAATATCCTATCCATGTTTTGCATCCGAATATCTCGAAGCAAGATATGATCTACAACACATTTCTCAATGATTTCCAGCAACTAAAAGATTATTGCCGTGAGTAATATCAAACTTGCTGGCGCAAACATAATTTCCTCCAACACCGTGAAAAACACCACCTGAGGTAGGCAGGATTGTGGAAAGGGGAGTAATGAGAACAGGCTAAAGGAAACTTTAAAATGCCTGGAACATCACATAGCGACTGTAAGAACTTCATCTCTGGTAACCTGTTATATCGTTTCTCCAGAGAGCTCTGAGCGCTGCTAAATGATAACATTGATATTTCATCGGCCAGATTCATATTCCTCTGCAGGTCTTTGATCTTCTGAGAAAACATACTCGTGAAAGACATCACTCTGTTAGTGCGATGTATTTTTGCGTCTATTACAAGCAACTACAAAAGGGGACAGCGTGATTTATAGGTTCGTTGTAGGGAAGGGGGTCTCTTCTCTATGGTATTGATACGAGATACTGTCTACATTTTTCGAAACCGGCCTTGATAGGAGTACATCTATAATCATCGCTCCAACGCACATGTATACATAAATTATTTACGTCATTTCTTCGCTGCCCAACTCCCTGGAAACTGTTACAATGTTACCAAATTGGTAAAATATGAACAGTGTGACTCTATCGCCTTTGACGCTATTAACATACTTCTTAATTTTGAAAAGATGATCGATACCCCCCAAGCCATCGATCTGCGTACGTCGCTAGCTATAACGTAAACCAATAATTCTTTAAAATACCTCTCTTACTCGAATGAGTTTCAGCTAATCGAAAGGATTTTCTTTGAGTGGTATTAATATGTTTCAACTAGAAAAAAGTCCAGATTTGATGAGTCTGTGTTTTGAAGCGCTTAAAAATTAATCCTGCATCAACGTTACTCGCTGGATAATCTCCAAGTATTATTGGATATTTTATGACGCTCTTCATAGAGGAAATTATCCCTGCCTAATTGCTCTTTTCACACTGGACTGCGACCTCGTTATCTAAGAATATATTATCCAAAATCTAACACCAACATCCGAAACGACATTACCGCCTACTGTATTTTTGTGTAGAGGCGACTAGAAAAATCGGTACCATAAATTTCCCCTGCATGCATTACGGCTTGAGGTGAATGGAGACTGACTACCACCCTTTTGTGTGATTTACATTTTTTAGAGTCAAAAGGCGCAAACATACTTGATCTAGTGATGACTCAAATCGATTTTTACTGTTTGTGGTTTCAAGTATGAATTGATCTACTGATCAATGTTTGAGACGTATACAGAACAGATTCTCAGGCGAAATATACATATAATTCTGTGGGCTTGACTGTTTGTTTGGTTGTTTATTTTTTGCAATCCATTCCGTCTCATGGATGGCTTAACTTTATCGAGACGGACAGACAGATAGACAGACAGACAGACAGACAGAGACAGACAGAGAGACAGAGAGACAGATTATTTCCCGTGTCACATAAACCAAAAAATTTGATCACCAGAAATATAATTTCATATGATGCAAATGCAATAACAGTCTTATGATCCTTCTAATGAATATGCTCACCACATTATAAAAGAACATTATCACTCTTAACACTCTCGGCTTTATTTGCAAGGAAATAAAATACAATTCGTCCCAAACCACAAAAACTTGAATTTCTTATTACTTGAAACATTTTGTTTTATTACACATAGGCACCGAATGTCCTCTTCTTGAACAATTGTGTTTATTACATTATTGAAAAAAAGAATTAACTCTGGAGCGGAAATATTTGTCGCTGGATAAAACGTACAAGCGGTGTTTCTTGCAATTCGAAGATTCTTTAATTTACCCACAATTGTCAAATTAAGAATCGACACCGAAAGGATTGACTGCGTACATTTGCATATATTACGTCACACATTTTTGGGTCCTTACTTAATGCATTATTATACTTGCCTATCATAGCAATAATAAGAATCCTGTTAGTTCATCAGTCTGTGACCGAGTTCGCATTTTGACGACATGTTTTCATCCCATCGGCAATGTGCAAATGCCCGTGCACCTTTGATCCCATTAACAACCACCTTTTGTTTTAGTAATTAATGTTGCTAGAAGCAGCGTATTTTGTTATATTTTTGCTTTTACACTTGCTCAGTCGCACACTTTGAAGACTCACAACTGAAATTTTGTGAGGGGTAAATTGACACTTGCTTGAAGCACAGTACTCTAGACTAAGTAACTATACGCAAAGGATACTAATAAGCTTCTAAAGATTCTGGCTCATTTTCGATGATGATTATTCCTGTACCTCAGGGTAATGCACTCTGTCTGTTTGACATATGACTGGTAAGACCTAGTTTTTTTTTGTTCCATTATATTGTACTGGAAGTAAAAACGATTGTTTACACCTTTTCCCACAGCGGTACCTTTCGTCAGTGCCGAGGGCACTGCGTATACGCGTCTCACCGCCAAAATTGTCACCCATATCACATCGGTAACATGTAAGATGTAAATCACATGTAAATGAGAGATGCAATACAAAGAGGTGTGGGGTCTGTCTAGACGCTGGAGTAATTGAAATAACAGGTTTAACTTTACAGGGAATCTATCAGTTTCTTTTTGAACATCATCGAGTTTCTGTACAGTACTGCCTGTGTCGAGAAATCAATATGAAAGCCATTCACAAAACATAGCTTTTGTATGAATTTGGTGTTGCTCACTTCAGTAATATTTTCCGTTTGAAAGAAATAAGATGTTGTGCCACATTTAAAAGATGGGTAACATTATTTTTGAAAAATATAGTGGTCATAACTGTGTCTCACATATTTTTGTCCCTAGCAAAAATATCGTAAAATGACCACGAATGTGACCACGAACCTTTCTTTCCCTGAAAATGTCAAGCCCAGGTAGCACAGAAATTATAATAAAGACACCGACCCTTGTTGCATGAAAGTTATGAATCAGATCTTAATAGGTGGAACCTTAAAATCAAACGGACCGAAGTACCAACAAAATCACATTGAACTCGCACAGAAAGATATAAGTATTTGATTGAACCGCTATAATGAGGAAACGTCTTCAGCGTCCGTTTTCCAAAAATTACTGCAGTATAGTCAGAGTGCGGCATTGTGTTTTGGAGTAAGCTTAGTGAAGAAGGATTTTATACAAGCAATAGGGGGTTTCCCCGTCTAGTCATGCTAATCGGGGTTTTTTTCACCAAAATCTCATACAACCTCATTGTTTAATATTAAAAGCTCGATCGACCTATATAGATATGAAGAGGGGAGATTGATTGAAGAGTTAAAGAGACATAAGGATTGATGGCTTTTGCTGTCTCCCCGTTATCATCAACGTAAATAAACTCATTACTCACGTGTACATTTTTGATATACATTGTATCAGCAATCATTCAACAAACTCTTTGATTTTGTTCTTCCAGTATAATGTTCAGATTGCATACGCATATACATTTATATTGGGGCTGTTTTCTATAGGCACGTGATGATCATGAATCATCCTTGTATTTCATGAGGCGCCAATGATCCAAATTAGCAGGTCGTATGTACATCGGAAAAGGGAAAACATGCGGTAGGGATTTTATCGCGCTTTTCGAGGTCGAGTTAAGTCGAATGAGGTTGAAAACCTTGCTATTTAAAAGGAGGCAATCAGTTTTGAACCGATAAAAGCAAAATATTTTTAAGGTCTGTTACCTATGTCTGCCCTTTCGCGACTGTTTCAGCGCTAATGAATCTGTGCACATTGAATCGTAAGAAGAAAATAATGTAATAATAGAATTTTAAGAATTTTAAATCAGGCATTGAGTGTGCTTATTTGGACATGCTATCGCCGTTGCCCCGATTGACTACAGCTGTTTGGCGTCTCTGTAGCTGTCAACTGTATATTGATCGCATGCCCGGATCTTACGCCTTGTCACAAATAGCAAATCGCGGAGCAAGGTATCATGCGAACCTTGGTTGTCAACGGCAGGTTCGTCGCAAGAGAGTCTTTTATGTTTAAACTCAAGTCGAATAAAATCTGGTGACAATCCGAAACGCCAGGTTCTTTGCATTCACGTAGCGGTCATTTGCAAATCTCGGTGCTTCGTTACGCTCTTTTTCCGCGAAAACGTATCACTTGCGCGCAACAAATCAGACGGGACATGCATGTGTATGTCCTGTACAGTTATTTACATTCACGATGACCCTCCTGGGCCACTCCCGTCTCACTCTGCGACGGAATACGTCTGCCTGTACAGAAGTACACAGAGCCTCTGAAGTGCCGAAGCGAGATCGCTGGCATTCCACGGCCGGCGTTCCAGCATCCAACTGAATTCCCCAAGTAGAAACCTTCACATTTTATGTGGACAGTCAAAATATTTGTATTTGTTGATAGAGCGTGCGAAAAGCGCAGGGAAAACAATCCCGTGGTGTCCCTGCTCAATAACATATCTTAGAGAATCAACCATACTGGAGGGATGGTATAGATAAGTGTTCTGCCCTAAGTATTGGCAACATTCACTTTGTTCGAGGAATTATGCATGACTTTGTTCATTATTTTTGAAGATGCCTCTCATGAGTGAGCCACTGAAATGTCTACGGCAAATATATTTCTATTTCCATAATGCAATGGAGAGTCAGTTGGATATATTTCACACTCCGCAAGGCCAGGTTCAACGCCATCTGACAGTAATGCAAGAAGAGGTGCAATATTATATAACGTTTCTGTGAACGTACTTTTCAATTACTTGCGCAGAAAGCGATGTCATTATTAAAATATCGCTCATCGTCGTTAATTCCTCACAGTGAACATAACGAGAGTAAAAGAGAGAGAGGGGGATGGGGGAGGGAGCGAGGGGGAGTTCTGACGTCGAAACCTTTCTAAGTCGAAGAATTGAGTGGAAGAGCGGAACCGTTTCTTACCACACAGACCTAGGTTATATCACATATCGATAGTTCACATTGACTTCCGTATACTTACACACCAAGAGAAAGCTTTGCAGTAAAACATTGCATACTACGACCTCTACACGACCCCGACATGAAGTTTTTAATCAGGGCATTTGGGGTCACGTCTATTGTTTAATATCCGCACCGTGTGCCAGTGGGTCCACTAATGATAAGACGGGATTTGATGCAGGTAAACCTTTATAACAGGCCTGCAACTGGCACAATCATTAGTAATAGAAGGACTTTTAACCTGTGTCTTTTACTGAAGTAATTTTAAGTCTATAAAGACGTGTGTTGAGAGTTGTAATGGTTTAATATCGGACCGTGTGTTTCTATGTTTACCTGTCTTCCTGTTTTACGTCTGTTTTGCTGAATTACGTCATGTGCCTTTAATATTTGTTATCTATGGCCCCTCTCGTTGTAGCGCAAACGGAATACAAAATCATGCTCTTTTTATAAGGGGCACACTAGCCCCGCAGCTACGCTTTAAAGTTGCCAGACAACACCCCGTATAGTCACACAACGGTAACACTGGAAGGACTGGTGCCCTCTGACGTCAGTTAATGCTACAGCCCCTCTATCCACGTGTATGTAACATTTGGACACAAGTCTTATCACTTTGTCATCAGTTGCGAGTTCGAATTCAAGAGAAATGTTGCCAAATCTCGTTAAGCGACTTACCCTGGCCGAGAATTACTGACTAATCTAAAATCCAAGTAAGTCTTGATCCATGCACCGTAAGCCGCGCTCCTTTGCACGACGGATAAGTGTATTGCCAGGAGCTGTTCTCCAACATACGGCCGCAACACGCGCTTACATTTCACTTTTGCTGGTGCGACAACCCATCAATAAAGTTTCTTCTCAACACACAAAATGGCAGTTTATGTCCCCAACAACCCCAGGGCAATCTGCATAATCACGTATTGTTAGATAGTTCACGACCTTGCCTCTCCTCAACGTAGCTTTCCACTCCGTTTTCGAAAAATTGCTTGTGTTGTTATTTTTGTCAATTTTGTGCCATTTTATGAGTCATTTATGTTTGTTGTCCGCTCTGTCTGCCCTGAACAACAGATAAGGATCAAGATCACGATCAAAAGTATACGCAAATGAGTTGACGTGTGCGTTGATAAATCACCAGCCTCCGTTTAAGCATGGCGCGGTTGCACTACACATACATCATAGTATTTGAATCAATTTACATCTAAATGATATATTTTAAATTCCTTGCTATACAGACAATCGCTAACAACAGTTACACCGCCTTTTTAAAGCGAAGATTCAGTGACTTCTCTGTGTATTCCAGGCACAGCATGGGGGAAGCCGAAATGCGCAGTGCTGCTGTCTATCTGGTTGCCGTGCTAAGCGAAGTTAGTCGAATCACAGAGAAAAAAAAACTGTCTATGTTTCTCTGTGGTCGAATCAACGAATCAACTTGTTTACCTATTGTGTATTTGTACCAATTCGTTTTGCATTGTCATCGCAGGACCCGACAAAACTTTCTGATTAATGATCGGGCTTTACTATCGGCCAATTTCTTCAAAATTCTTTTAGAAAGATTACCGTTGTGGTGTTTTTACACAAATACTTCATGTGTAGCATGAACTCGCTGAGATTCAGGTAGTTCAAGCTTCTTGTTAGATAATATTATTTCCTCCAGGCGGGAAAGAAAACTTATAGATATCAAACAAAAGTCGTTCAGTCGCAAATACTCTCGAAGGTACAGCGATGCAAAATTTGTACAACAAGTAACAATTCGCAACTGTTAGCTGTCAAAAGCATAAATTTATAATCTTTTTAATCCAATTTACACCATAGATTCTTTTCAAACTGTAACAGGGTTCTACTTTCGATCACGATTTATACGGCGTCTGCGGTGAAGCGCGAGCTTTCCATCACAGTCCGAGCGATCATTAACGAAATTAAATCGTGAAAAAAGGGCCTTGAGCGATGTTGCAGTGATTGAGCAATGCCTTCATGTTTCGAGACTTGTTATCGAGCTAGTGCTCGCCTCCTAGTAGACCTAATGTGTGAGTTTTGCCACCGAAAGCAATACAATTTACCGTCTGAGGCCACTGTCCGTGTTCGGTACGGTGGTTACAAATCACAATACATCGATACATGTGAGATATTATTAAGTTCGCCTGCTGTCCACACCACGCCAAGAAGAAAAAGAAGAACGAGAGTTTGTGGCTCGACCTTGGGAGCCGTGTTGACCTCAATGCATTGTGGGATTGATTTATTGCCAATAAGCGCTCAAATAGTTGGTAGCAACGTACGGCAATGTAAGGTTCTTACTTGCGCTGTTGTGTAGACAATTGCTGAATACGCTCTGTTGGTATCGTATATTTTACTCAAAGTCAGTGCGTTGCCCAGGCGCAAGCATTTCTTCCCCACGTTAGGGGGTACGAGTAACGGAGAACAATGTGCTTCAGCCAGGCGGACAGCGGCTGTTATCTCCAGGCAGACGACTTTGGTAAAATCTATTTCCTGCTAAAGCGTAAGCACAGCTGTTAGAAGAATACTTTCACCGAAGACAAATGCCACTTCAAGTGAGTATAAGTTATGCTTACGATTGTACACCTCTTTTTATCGACTGTTTAGATGTCTCCTTGTGTGAGAATCGCTTTTTTACGGCCGGAAAAAAAGTGGATGTCCGCTCTCAGACTGTTGCTAGTGATTGCTTTTAGCACAGTCCCTCCACCCACAATGCTTTTAGTTTAGCCGTAAAGTACGCCGTACTCAATTTGCCAAAGTAAATTTCTTCCTCTGTCTGGGGCGGATGATGACTTGAATAGATGCGTAGGAAACCGAGGTAAGCAGCCCTTTGTTGAACTTGACTTCTGAAAAAAATGTCGAAGTGATGTTGCTCCGGCTGTTTAAGAAAAGATAGACAACCTTTAATATCGTAGCTTGTGTATCATGGAAGTGCGTGCTTGTTCGTTTCACGAAGTTTGCGTCCACAGATGTAGGACCGGGGCTTTGTATATCTCCGTTATAAGATATCATAAGATTTCAATATAGTGAAGCTGAAAATGGAAAGTTTTGTTGGGCTTATGATGTAAAAATGTTACTTTTTTCAACGGGGATGGGTGAAGCATGGTTTAACCAAGGGGTTGGGAGAACTGTAAACTTTCTCAATTTATTTAAGCAACGCTGTCAGGATTTAGACATTCAAAATTGGCGTAGCTCGTTATGTTTATTTCCCAAACTTGACACTTATAGAGAGTTTAAATTAGTATTCGAAAAGGAACAGTATCTGCGATTAATAGATAAAGGTCGCTACAGAGAGGCGTTGTGTCGTTTTAGAGTTTCCTCTCACTCCCTTCGTATAGAAAAAGATCGACCATTACGTAATATCCGTGAAGAAAGAATATGTATATTTTGCGAGAATAGTAACATTGAAGATGAGTTTCACTTTTGTATTGTCTGTCCTTTCTATTGTGAATTACGTTCAAAGTATATTCCAAAATACTATCATACAGTCCCAACATTTGATAAATTTATTCTTCTTATGCAATCCCAGAGTGCACTGATTTTACGTAATCTTTCTAAATTTATTTTCTTTGCCATGAAAAAGCGTTCTGACGCTATAGATGACACCATTATTTAACACTGTTCTTTTTTGGGGGTTGTTTTTGTATGCACATTTTGGGGGTTGTTTTTGTATGCACATGTCTTAGTGCGTCCTCCAGTGAATCTTTTGTAACAGATATGGAATACTTTAAGGCCGGTGGCCTATTGTATCTGAATAAATTGTTGTTATTATTATTAGTAGTATGTAACGGGAATCACTTATTTTAAACAAATTGGTAGTATTGTTATTCCCGATAGTGATTGTGTCGTGATAGGAAAGATGGCGTATCCTCGCTTAATTTCAAATTGTGATCTTTTCTACTTTGTAAATGTAATTTCAAAACTCAGACCATGATTTTTTTTTTGCATAATTGTGGCATTTAAAATGGCTGGAAAAGTTGCCGGTAGTGTTTATTGGTGATTACAGGGCGATCGCGTCAACGTTGTTGCATTATCTTAGCATTGTTTTCACTGTTTATTCCCGTAAATAGTAATAACTTCTGTTGTACATGTGCAGCCGTATCTTGCTGCGCACCGGAAGATGTTATCTATCATTCAAATTTGCAGGAATACGTGTTGTAGTGAAAAACTGACTTTGAAAAACACAAAATCAAAGAGTAATATCAAACAGCTCTTTTATTGAAACTTTAGCATGCACGGTACGTTGGTATAAATCATAGACCGTAGAGGGTTTAATCAAACCAGGACTATGTAATTACAGCAAAGGATGCTGGGAAAATTTTCTTGAGAGAACACAAGAATGATGCCTTCCGCCAATACTTGAATCTCTCTCATTTTCATCGCCTGAAAAGCTAATATCCGGAAAAGTAACCACGTCATAAGTGTTCATTTTCACAAAAAAAAGGTACTTGATATATTGTAGGTGATTAAGCACGACCCGTCGGTGTCTTAAGGGATTAGAGGTAAAGAACATGCGTTGTTTGTATACTAGGGCGAGAAACCGCCACTGAAAGTTCTTTGAGCTGTAGAATATCAATGTTCTGTACGTCAAGCGAACAGAGTAACCGACACGGTTCTCTGAGTATCTCTTGATGTTGCATGGCTGCAGAACCTTGCGATTATTACCACGGAAACTGAAGTGCCTTGTATGTGAAGTGCGTCCCACGCAGAGTAATTAGTCAAGGTCCGTTCCAACAAGGAACTGCCATGTACAGCCTGCTCATCTCGAAAGTGTACGGACCTCAACTGAACGGATCAGTGTAAATCCGAGAGGATATAATTTTTTGAGAGGGAAGGCTTGACTGTTCATGCCGAGATATATCAGCGCATCTCGGCGCATTCGGAGAACTTACTCCGTCTCAATGGCCATGAAAGGAGTCAAAACTAAAAGCATCTCGCGGGAAGCGGGGATTTCTTTCCTGCAGCAAGCAAGTGTGATTGTAGTTACGTATACGTGTTTAACTAACACACTGGCCTTATACAAAATGTATGCGAAACACATGCTCCCACTAAACGTGTACATGTGTAATTCAACCGGATGATTTGTTAGTCTCAAATCAACACGCGAAACGAGACTGTGGAATTAATGTGGGGCGCCTCCATCAGCTGTGCCCTGTAGCTGATGCGAGTACTAATTCTAAATTCATTATTTATTGAAATTTTTATCATCAGTTTGGGAACATATGTTTTTGCCTGTTCCATCAAACCACCGTGCTCAATAGCTAGCCATACAGGGCTAGGCCAAGCTCGAATGAGGTATGTTCGCAAAGGTGACGATATATAATGTCCCTGTTTCTTGGTATGTTTTTATCTTTGACATTTTCTTTACAAGAAACTTCCTGATCTGTTAGCCTTAAAATTACTTGTCTATAGAAGTCAGAAAATGAACTGCAACTACTCCAAGGTTTAATAATAACCAGTTTTGCAATAAATTGATAGCGCTGATCAAGAGATAAATTACAAAGTCGCACCAAACAGTCCATTGCTTTTAACGAGTTAGTTAATATGGGCCGAACGTTATTACATTATGACTTCTGTAAAGCAACCTCGGCTAATAAGAGAAGTTATCTAGGATACACATACATACATACATACATACATACATACATACATACATACATACATACATACATACATACATACATACATACATACAGACACACAGACAGACAGACAGACAGACAGACAGACAGACAGACAGCGACAGACAGATAGCGACAGACAGCCAGACATGGACAGACAGACAGACAGACGTGCCTGCCTGCAGACAGATAGACTGACAGACAGAAAGAAAGAATACAAAATTATTTTAAAACTGTTACAATTCAATACAAGTTGTATTTTTTTCGAAAATCTTCCTCTTTCCGTTGAAACTAGTACTTCCAAACTATGATTTTATGCTTAGTTTTTTCGCAAACCTAATGCACAGAAATGATTACAAAAGCCGACTCATATATGCTCCTGTATCTCGATCTTTATCGTTAGAGAAGACCGTTTGCAAAATATTTAATTTAACAACGCCTTGAACAACACATGAACTTTCAAAGAAAGTTAGTCTGTCCAGAGTAAAATAGATATCTTACGTATATGTAAAACTGCAAGCAACTCATTTTGTCGAGTGCTGTAGAAAGCAGCGTGCTTCAAAAACGAGGGACAAATTCTGACTTGAAATCATAACGTTCTGACACAAAATTGCTGTAAATAAACGTGAAATTTCTACGTTCATCCTTCATGGTGGCAACAGACTTCTGATGTTCAGCCGGGTCCTTGCTATGTTGTGATGAGCGAGTGAGATCTGCAGATTATTTGTACAAAGATAAATGATAAAAGATTGCGTGCGAGATCTCAGTTACAGCCCCGAGAGAGTGTTTTCAGAATTGCTGTTGATCTCAGTGTTTTAACAAGAACAGTGTGTCCTGCATTACCAATCCCCTTGAAAAGAATACAAATGAACTCTAATTGAGTTTGCAAAACCCGCAAATGACATACACATTTGTAAGAGCCCTAAAAACATCCAATCGTCCTGAAAATATGGGCAACCACACTTCAATATCCTAATTACACCAATTTCAAGAATATGATATGGTGGAGAATGTTAACCAAGATTGTTCGATGATTTGTAAAAATTTTACAGAAAATAACACAGGTTCATTGCACTGTGTGCCTTACAGAGGTTCATACGAGAAAAGAATGTCTTGCGTTTTGAACCACCGTTCAGTAATTTATCATCTTGGATTGTAAACCTTTGTGTTACCATTTTTCATGCGATCCAAAAATATTTTACTGAACAAAGCACTCAGTTATAAATCATCTTTTTTTGAAAGTAAAGAGAAATATTTTAATCAGTAAGGCATTGGTCTTTATTTTGTCTACTGTTTCAAAAAGTTTGACCGTGAACGACACCGTAGTAACATTTTATCAACCGATGCATCTATGATCATTTTAATGACTTCATACTTCATTTCGAAGAGAGAAATTCCAAAGACACTGTACTAAGAACCTGTGTGACACAATCTTTTACACTTGGGCCACTAGGAGCTTCATGTTTGCTTGGATAAGCGATGCACTTACGTCACCGTGGGCCTAAATATGACAAGTACTGGTTTTCGAAATGATGATCTTTAATAGCGTTCCTTTCAGTCAAAGTTCACAGCATTTTGAAGTTCTAAAAACACGTCGCGACTGTATATGTAACCATGGTTACATGCATTTCAAAGTAAATAAAAGTTTAAGATGCGTCAATTCTTCACGCGTAAAATGTGGACAGGCGCTTCAGGAATCGCAAACGTGTTTCTTAATATTTTTCGTCCTTCCATTTGTTTGTCTTATTCCCAGTTGAATTTTTCTTGTTCTTGGGGATTTATTTTGCATTTGTTCCGATTAACTTCTAGTTTTATATTGGTTTTCAATCTAACTCCCCTATTCACCAGCCTTTGACAAATTCTGAATAATTTGTAACAGTTCCTTCCCTGCTTGTCTTGATATCTATCGCCAAATATCATGGTACCAAGTTCATATCCGATAATTTCGAGTGTTGACATTGTAAGAAATATATGTGCAGGATTAACAGCATTAGGGATACTTTAATCAACACCTTAATTTGACATAGTTATTAATATGTTCAGAAAGAGCCATCGCTGTTAGTCTCATTTTAATGGAACGTTCGAGGTAACCTTAAACATCAAAGAAAACGACGACAGGCGGCCGTGGCTACGACGATGATAATGACGACGGTGGTTGCGATGATGATGATGATGATGATGATGATGATGATGATGATGATCATCATCATCATCTCTTTCTTCCAAACATGTTTAGACAAGCATGATATATTTACTACTCAACAGGCAAGTACTTTCAAGGGGCGATTACCTTTCAATACGACAATTTTTTAATACTTTGAATATTACGCTACAAGATAAGGATGTTGCTACAAAGAAAGCACTCACTATTTTCACTTGTGTTTCATAGACAGGGTTTTAAGTTGTTTGGTAATTTGATGTTCGCCAGAAAACGTTCAGTCGCACAGTTTTGCTAGGTTTTAAGTACATCGTTGGATTTTTTTTTGCCTTTATTGCGTCATTCAACTCTATATGATTTGTACATGCAATCCAACTATCAATCGTCACAAAGTTTGTATAAAATCCTGGCATTTCAACTTTGACAAAAATCTCTGAGATCGCTGGTCTGATCGTTAAGATTTGATATATCGTTTTGTATATATTTATATTTACATTTCAATAGGTACTACATCTTTAATAATATTTCAATTGAAAACTAAGCCAAGTTTAATTTAGTTGCAATCTCTCACTAAGGCAGTAGGATTTTAGTCTCTTTTAGAAATACGTCATTATCATCACTTTTACCAGAGTTACCTCATGAACATGAAAAGGGCATAATTGCTTGGTCTTACGCTGTTTTAAAATGTTCACCGTTAAGTTGTGATAACTGATTTATAATAATAAGTTGAAATCTGAATTTTAAGGGAGTATGCGCCTTGAAAGCTCAAACTTTCCTAAATGAAACCTTAAACATTCTCTTAAGAAATCAAGAATAAAATTCAGGGGTCAGCGTGCAAATTTTGGTACGATAGAAACAAATTAACAAACATTACGTACCGATATTTAAAATTCAAAATGGCCGCCCTCCGTGTGAAAGCTCTATGGAGAAAAATACAATTTTTGGACTTTCGAAAAACTAAGATGTTGAAATTTTTCTTACAACAAGAACTTTAAAATGAGGCCCCACAATTGGTAGATCCGAAACTTATTGAACAATGGAGAGGCCGAATATATGTCTCCGAGGCGCATTGTACTTTAATATACAAGACAGTAGGCCGAAATGAAATCAGAGGCATACTTCTAAGTAGCTTATCGAATTAAATTCTTGACAACTTTCCTTGCCATTATTAAATTACTCACTGAATATAACAGTCCCTATACCGGATGCAATGATCGTGCTTCAACATTTATCATTTATTACACATCCTATCAAATTTTATCAATTCAATAACAAAGTGAGTAAAAATTATATTCACTCTTCATTACTTTATTTTAAAAATTTCCTGTACTGAAGCTTTGTACATGAGTAACGCTTTCACTGAGATCCCTACTTTATTCGAATTAAGTCACTGCCCTGAAAACTTCCCCTATTCATCTATTAAGTTTAATTTTGGAGTATTTAGGATTTCAATTTCACACTGAAGAGCTGTATGTTGACGAACCTTTAAGTAGTTTTACTCTGTGAATATACTCCTTCATTTCCTTTCTGGTATTCAATGTCTTTCTACAACCTCTTTATCTTCATACACCGACAACAACCACAAATAGAACAAAATAAAAAAAGCAGGTCACATACGTCCTCGACCTACCCCTCTCTTGAATTAATAGTTGGCAATAAAGCTTTGGCGCCATTTAAATTGTTCAAAATCGTTTGTCGAAGGCCTCTCCGCGATGTATTCTTTTAATGAGCATGAAAAGAAAAGGTTACTCAACTGATTGAAGGTTTATGAAAGCTTCAAAAGGAAAAGGCCGCCTCTATTTACAGGCATGAAGATGTTAAACACTGTATCGTCTTCCACCTTACCTATATTTTGGTATTTAAATCTGCATAAAGGCATTATAGTATGTCCTACCAATCCGAGAGATTTTATTCATTCTGTTCACTGAATCTGAAGATATTTGATAAAAATATTTTACAGCCGTAGTTTCAATGGGAAACCTTTATGGAATATTGAAAATAATGAAACCATCATACAGGAAAATCCCATAGTTATAGGCTGTCTAAATCATATATCAGATAATTATGTATTGTAATGAAAGGCAGTCATAAGGCTCGCGATTTGTTACGGGCCTATTACGGCCAACTAAATGCGTCTCCGAAGAACTTTATGAGTATCATATATCAAAAGGGATTTTATCGGGATACTTTCCTATTTTAAGTTTCCTCACACATCATTCTTACAAGTCATTTCCGTTTGAATTTCTCTCCATAGACGTGTAATTCATCTCACACATGGTGATACGGCACCGTCCTCTATTAAACGGGGAAGGGTTGTTATAGTTAACACAAAACTCATCGCCATTATAGCGGTGGAATATGTGTCAGCGATTTTATTATCGCTCTTGCAATGTTCGAAATTTCAACTTTAATCATGGAAGTGAAAAATTAATCGAATCTTGGGAAATTATTATTCCCCTCGCTATACTCTGACACTCTGAAGTGTACTTAAAAGAAATGGAGACAACTTATGCATTCGTCTGGAACTAATACACTGGTGTTTTGGAATTCATTCAAATTTGAAATACAGGGTGTTATCAGTGTCTGGGCAAAATAATCTTGATTATTCTGGTGACCACGATGAGAAAATATGGCATTTACTTTTCCTGACACCATCGCGATGTTGTGTTTTATTCAGGTAACAGCAGGCAAGAAAGGAACTTACAGCTGATGAATGGTCCGTCACAGCCTCGAGCAGCGTCGGAGGCGACTCAACGGGTGACTTGGTTGTCGTCGTGAAAGAAGACCCGGATGTAATAAGGTATCTTTGTTTCACACTTCCAAACAGCTCGCTTGACAGATTTGCCCGTAGAAGCAACGATTCCTAGACACAGCAATTCCTGACCTCAACACCGCAGCAATAAAGCGGACGACTAAACTCGAAAGATTGCGAGGAGACGACCCGGGTGGAATGTTGCACGTTTTAAGTAGGCTGTTTGATCAATAAAATGGTAACATATTCGAAAACGGCCCAACCTAAAAAAAATCTATGTGCTACGAGACTTGCAAAGTATGACGAACATGCTGAAAAAAAACAATCGCTGACACTCGATGCTTCCGATCAAGAAATAGGCGGACATATTTTCCTTGTGTGTTTATTTTATTCTGCTTCTGAAACACCAACTATACGGCACAAAAGATTTCACTTGAAATTTTTGTGCACTCTCAAGAATAACACAAATGCATTTTCAAGCGTTTTACTATTGGCAATTATTGTTTTACTCCTGTATATATCCAACAGCTGACACCCCAGCTGCTGGTCGTAATAATAACTACGTTCGAAATTGACAGTATGTCTTTTCTTAAACAATGCACGTTATTTTTGCTCCGCGAAACTCTGTCTGTTAATGTTCGCTGTTGAGGTCTTGAAATCTTGAACATTGAAGTTTCTTGTTCAATGTGAGCGAACATAAAAGGGAGCGAGATGTGTGGAATTCTCGAAGTCATAGCACATCTGAAATGTATAGAATACAGGTATTTTAATGGATTTGGAACAGTCGGACATTAGAGGACAGGGAAAGATTTAAAAGAACGGTATTGCAGTGACACAGTCGGACATTAGAGGACAGGAAATTAATAGTCCTACTGAACTGGCACGGACTTGGTGGTGATGACAGAAATAGAGATAGTGAAAGTGATGGTGATATTACAGGTCAGAGACAGATAATATGTGTGTGAGAGAGAGAGCGAGAGCGAGGGAGAGAGAGGGAGAGAGAGAGAGAGAGAGAGAGAGAGAGAGAGGGGGGGAAGAGTTTTTCGGTGTACAAGGGACAAACACAGAGACAGAGAGAAGCCGATACAAGGCAACAGAAACGGACAATGGGAAATAGGCAAAGAAACGGACAGAGTCAGAAATAATATCACAAATAAGAACGAAAGACAGACACGATCATAAGGGCGGACTTAGACACGGAGAGAAAGACTGTCTGAAAGAAAGATAGATACGCCGACAGAACTTTAAAAACAGAGGAAACGGCAATGAACAGCGTGATTGATGGCAGGACGGATATGAAGATAGATGAGTAAATAAGTTCTTTCTGTGACGCATAAACAATTACGAAATGAGGAGGTGGCCGTGAACCAGTAGACAATTACAGAATGAGGAGGTGGCCGTGAACCAGTAGACAATTACAGAATGAGGAGGTGGCCGTGAGAGAGACGGACACAGACACATATCAAAATGAGTAGGGGTCATTTTAGGGGGTTGTAAAGTAAATGTTTAAAATAATCTTGTATGTGCGCGTGCGAGTAAAATCGATAATGGCAAAAGCAGTACCGGTCGAAGATGGAACGTAAGACTCACCCAATACTGAGCAATTTTGCATTTTTTTTTCATTTAAAAAACAATGACATGTAATACTTGTCAAACATCACGTAGTGGTCGCACGATAAGAACCGCGATGACATATTCGCACGACAGGAGTTTTAAGTCGTATTTTATTTGATCTATGAAGTTTTGACACTGAAAATAACATTACGTCGCGATTATCGGCACTATCAAATTATCATTTATGTAGTAGATGTTCTGTGTGCTTGACCCATATTGACATTATTGCTGCTTCAGGCCAAAGGCTTATAGAGCAAGCGACCTTAATGACCACAGGTCACTCAAAATTAATTGCTCACCGGGGGTGGCAATTTGACTTTGCGTCAAACAGCGTATTCGTCGTTGGATAAGGTACTACCTGTTACTTTACACATATATTTTGAACCGCTATACATTTGTAAATGTCAGCCATTTCCTTGCGCGAACTGATAAATGAACATGGTTTCACACTCTTTCCTGATCGCTGAGGCTGCTATCAGTCGTGAAAGACAACAGTTAAAATTACCAAATAGGTGAAAATCAACACAAGGCCCCAAATAGATATACTGTAATACCCTTGATGTGCGATTGATTGAGTGAAATCTAATATGCCCCTTTTAAATGTCCTGCATTAGAGAATATTGACAATTTATCAGTTATATCCCTGCAGTTTTGAAGTACGTCTTGATTGTCATACCCAAGTATGATACATTCTATTCTTTTATATTTTAAAGTTAAGATTATATAACTTGAACTTCAAACTTTGATAGATCACTACATGTAAATATTGTTTTGTCGCCCTTGACATTGAAACCGTACGTCACAAGAGTAAGCTATGCCATACTGGTGCTACTCGATCGCTGAAGTCCCTGTTATGTTGATTTAAACGTTTCGTAATATTGGGCTTTCAACAGTCACAGTCGCATCTAATCTCGACTGCCAGTCGTATACGCATGTACACATGTTAAATGCAATGAGCTTAAGTATGGCCAGTTTACCGATAACAGGGGAGCATTACTTGATTCCCAGTAAAGTTTTAGTACATAAGAGCTGCAAACGATACCATAATGGCATGACATTAAATCACGTTGCTCTGTATGTTTTCAATTAAGCGTTTAACGGCCATCGTGAACACCCCTGGACGCCTGATCACTTACACGACATTAAATATTGTGATTTACAGACATAGGGTATCCAACTTCAAGTGCTGCGATGTACTGCTCGGCCTTACATAGATGTCGCTATCAATGGCAATCACAAACTGCCAATCACATATCGTTAAGACTCACGTGTCATCTTAATCACTCATAAACATTCAATAAAGTGAAGAACACTGATATTTTGTGAGAACGCTTTACGAGGCCATGAATAGAAGAGCTTCCTTTCTGGCTAGCACGTAAAAACTGCCATATACGAGAGAGCGATGCCATTGCGAGAAATTAAAAGCGTTTTATCGTCAAACTGCGCAGCAATACCATACAATGTCACTTCGCTCTTTTATTGTCAAAATCGAGTGAGCGCGTGGCCGCTGTGTTAAGCATTACGTTTGCGGCCACTCTCTGCCTATGAGTTGATGATTCCGTGTTACATTTCAACGCAGAACGTAATAACCCACATCAAATGATACCACTTACAATGTATAGGCACAACTAGCAGGCTTTCCCCTGAGTGATTATCTTTGTTTCAAATTAGAGATAAATGTTTAGGATATTGTACGTTTTTTCTAACTGTTCAATCGCGAAAACATACTCCTATGCGAAATATATTATGAACAGGTTTAGTTTTGTGTTAACAGATAATGCATCGCTAAAAATATGCAAATTGAGATGGTCGGCAAAGATTATAAATACCAAAAAATGCTAAGGAATTGTAATAGTCTACTTAAAATAAATGATCCATTGTGAACATTCGCAATATAGTCTAAAAATGGGTAAATTTTCTCAGGTGTAAAAACACTCCTTGGTATTTCTCGTACCGTTTATTTTGATAAAGTCAAATTAATGCTTACCCGTATATAAAAAGCAACCTGGTCTATGTCCATTTATAGCTGCAATAATGTAGTTCTCAATTTCGGATGCGTAGAAGGCTCATCGGTGCATTTCCGGCGTCCACGTCATGTTTATGTCGATTTTGATTAAGGCAGACTGCAACCGTGGTTCTCGAAGGCACTGCGGGCGATGAGTGGAATTCCTACGGGTAAACGAGCAATAAAGGTGAGCTGCTACAATATAATGTGTGCTTGGGATCAACTGATAAATAAGCCATTACATGCTGAAGAAAAGTCGGAATTCGATGCATCCGGGCCTTCCGGAGAGATCTTGGGGTTTTTTTAGTGTTTGTGTTTCGGAACATTATGGCGCGAGAGATCTTAAGGGCACATAATTCTTGCTTGATGGGTTAAAGTGTCGTGTCTGGACGTGACTTGAGGCATCTTCACTGCTTACACATTACTGAATAGAGCACTTTACCTGCAGCATAAGCACTACATCACTTTCCTTGAAAATTGATCTCATGACGTTATGTTCTCATTGAAGCGAAGAAAAAGGTTCATTTTCGTGCTGTATATTCACCGTTATGTCCTGACCTTAAGTTCCCAGGTTTTACGACATCGGTATTACATCGACAGGATAACTTATTCTATGGTCAATTTTTACGACATCAAAGGACAGAAAATTTATTGAGTCCCTGCAAACAGAACAGCTCACAGAATTCTGCCGTCGACGGCTACTGCGCAGGACTATTTTGTCAGAATGTAAGCACCTTACCATTTAAAGTTTCTTGAACTTTTGCAATTACAGAAACTTGTGAGAGGAAACTGAATCAACAATTGTGGATTCACAATATGCTCCTTTTGGGGGATTTCTGTGACAGTAACTGCTTTGATATGGTAATAATGGCACCCAAGTATGAATGTCGCTCTCGACAAAGGAGAACGATAACAGTCAAGACAACAAGAGGTTCTGCATCCGTGTAATATCCTTAATCAAGCAGCATATCACCGTTTTGCTGAGTGTACATATTTTTAAGCTATAAATTGAGAAATGTCTATTACACACTCGTCAAATATTCGGAATATGCACATGTTTTAAAACTCTTTGTTGACTACAGTAGTGGTCCTCAACAATGCAGGATTGGCAAATATATATATAAAACTTTATGATTATGGCAAGCCTAGACAGTTGGGGGGCAGCATTGTTGTAGGCAGTAGTTCAAATGACGGAAATGGTGGATTGGTTTGTATACGTTAAGGTATAACGCGCCTCGGGGACAGACAGTCGGGCTCTCAAATTTCTACAATTCTTTTCTGGTCTACCACTTGTGGGGGTTCATTTTAAAGTTCTTGGAGAAAGAATAACCTTCACCAGCGTTTTTCAAAAATCCAAAATTTAAATTCACTTTTCGTAGAGTTAACACAGGAATGGCGGCCATTTTGAATTTCAAATATTGCAAAATGTCGGGTAGTTTGTTTCTTTAGTTCCAAACTTTGCACGGTGACCCTCCGATTTTTATTGTTCATTTGGTAAGAGACTGGCTGAAAGTTTCATTCAGGAAGGTTTGAGCAAAAGTTTAAGTCTTTTACTTTCGAGGTGCATACTACCTTAAAGCCTAAGTGCATATACTATCGTCTTCATAATTGACTTGTTCATGCGACAACCCAGAAGTATCAAGACGGTGTGTTGAATATAATGGCGATGATGACGACGACGACAATGATGGCTGCGGTCAGTGACAACGACGACGATAACTATGACATAAATGGAGATGGCGACGACGGTAATGAGCAGTTGGTGTTCAGATAAAAATAGTGATGTGGAATGGGAAATGGTGATATCATTCTAATGAATTCTTGTCAGTAGAGAAACAAGCCGGTGAGAGTATAAGTGTTAACATAGCGGCTTCTATACTGAATTATGATTCATCGTACCTCAGCACGGGATACCCAAGACTGTTGGAGTCATTTGGTTACTCAATCCAAGAATAATTGTTCCTTGAAGAGAAGGATATGGTTGATCACAAAGACACTCTTTACAAGGCATACCAGGGCATTTCCATGGTAATAAATAATTTATTCTGTCCACGTGATGGAATGGAGCCTGTCTAAATGATTTCAGCTATGGCATAGGTATCGGGAAAATTAATTCTGGATTCTCTTAAAATGCACGGTAGCGGCACAAAACGTAATCGCAGGCCTGGGGGCAGACTCTATACTGTCACATTCCAGCCCTGATTAGGTCTTAAAACAGACGAATACAACACACGCGTGCGCTAATAAACTTAGAAATAGTCTGGGTACAGCTGGAATAAGACAGTGAAATTAGCCATGCTTCTCCTTGAGGCGATGCAGAGCAGACACCAGCGTTCATGCACGGACGATGCCCTGAATATGGGGCCGGAGATCGGTGACTGTGTCTGATCTCCGCGAAAAATCCAACCAGGCAAGCTTTATTAGATTTGGTACGTGCTATGAGTTGGGTTAAATCAATCGTTCGTCGGTAGTACGTGTACTTGTTATCAAAACAGATAGAACTGTAGCAACCTTCGGTTTGGCAGAAGATACTTCTAGTTGACAATTGACATTACATGTAATTTGGTCTTTTATGAGGCTAGTTTCAAGATACGTTAGGGTAACGCACACACGGACGGCATTTACTCGCAATACTAACTCTATTCGTTTTCCAAATAAAACCGCGATTGACTGATGCTAAATGATTTCTACACGAAATGTACCCTCTGTACGCTTAATATCAATAATGGTTTTACGATTATTTTTACTACGAAATAATGATAAAATCGCCATGTTTTCATATTTTCTTTACACAAGTAATATAGTGATTCTACACAAATCCATATGAAATTACTTCTTAATCTTTTAAATTTCCTTCTGTTTGAATACATGATGCTTCAATCATAGTGACTACCTTCATCAATTCAATGTTATCACATCTTTAACGAATATCCGTGTGATGTTCGTCGATTTCGGGGAAAAATTACCAGAAGTTAATTGGTTTACTGAACACCTATATAGTTACATGCATATGCAATAAGGGATCGGATCATGAGCTTTTCCGTCAGCTATTTCCTCGGGGTGCATCCGCACAATCATCACAGGCGGCAATATTGGTAATGTGAAACACTTCTGAGAACAAGAGAATGCGTTGCGTGGAATCTTTTGAAAATCCAATTGAGTACGAATGTCTCATAAAGAGTACGATTATTTGCCGATACGTATCTTATTCTACATCCCCGCCATGTCCGTATGAACGAGCTTCATGTACAATAGTCAGTGTCATGTTCTGTACGCACACCAAGTGAGAAAGATACGAACCACTCTTCAAGTGGAGGAACCAAGCAACAAACGTAAATTGCAGACCATGAACATTGACGGAAACTCTTTCACCTGTCTAATTGAGAGACAATCCAGCGGAAGTCCCAACTTCAAGATTAGGTTGGTTATTAAAAACGATAAATTTTACACCGTTGTGCACCTGTCAGATGAAAGTAGGACAGGCACAATTTGCCTACAGTTGCAGCTCCCAAAAGTAATTACCCGGCGCAATGAGGACTGCTCTGTTTCAATTATCTCATCTTATCTCATCTCAACAGACATATTTTAGGTTAAAGAGAGACTCGGAAGGTTCCTGCGGTGGACATTCCCCCCTTCAACAGCAGTAATGGCCAATTTGTCACGATAAAGAAATCGCAGTTTCCATGGCACTGTTTCCTCGTTCAGAAACTATTTCCAATAATTTCAAAAAATTATGACACTCGTGTGTATGAATATCGCAATTTAGGGTATTATTATTATGTAAAATAGTAGCAGAGGAATTTGAAACAAGCTATCTTCATCTCTAAACTCCGAAACATAACAACTGCCATGATAAGACAAAATTGTTGAGATGCATAGCTAGCAATAGAGTACATTTATCGTTGCTATGGATTAATCCCTTTGAATTGAAACCGTTCAGAAAAGATGTAGGATTTGATACAATAGTGCGCCACACAATGGCGAGTAAATGACGAATTAACCTGCGTGTTTCGGACGCGTCATTGGGAAGGTCAAAGCGCTTCGTATTGCCTTGGCTTCCTTCGCTTTGAAATGCGCGATGGTGAGACGGAAATGCTCAACAATTGAACGCTTTGCTTTTGACAGGGACGTAATTTGTCCACTTCAGGGTAACTATCGCAAGACAATGAATTGACGAGAAGACGGGGGAAGATCTCATGTGCGTGTCAACTTAGAGAGAACTGTATTGAAATATGTGACAAGCTTTGTACTTCAGGCTGGAAGGGCTGACGTTTGCTATTTGGCTGTTAGGTCAGTTTGCTGTAGAGACACCGATTTGGTAGTTCTTTGAACACAATGAGACTTGAGCAACAGAGGTCAATACGAGCAGTGTCTCTGCTACCACCTCCGCTATCATAATCCATTATTGGTGATCTCTTCATCACCATCGTCGTCTGCGATATCACCAGCATCCAGATCAGCGTAGTATTCGTCTTTGACATCATCATCATTGCCCTCACTACACCACCATCACCACCGATCGCCGCTCCACTAATACCGACATGAGTATTGTCGTCATGAACATCACCAATAACTGCGACCAACAGCCATCGTCTGTGTGCATAAATATAAAGTAAACGATGCATAATCAGTCCCGAATGAGTGGCAGAAGACAACAATGCAGCAATAGCCAAAAGAAACAACCTTAAAACAACAGAAGTTTAAAGCGAACTAGAGCAAAATGGACACTGATTCTAATGCGAACTAGTTAAAGAACAGCGCCATCTAGAGACAATTGTTTTAAGCTTGTCTTCACCATTAGGTGCGTGTATAAGAAGCCGATCTTTTCTGCTTATAGATTTTCCATACCAAAGTCAAAACAACGACAACAATCGCTTTAAAAGTATCTATAGATGTATCCGTAAGCTTTGCAGGCATAATATTGGCGAAATAAAATTCGGATGCAGGCTATGTGTTACTGATAGCAACTTGTGTAAAAACCCACTTATTTGTCGGCCCATTGACAATATTTTAAGCTAATGATATTGCGATGACTGTGAATTTCCTATCTCCTTCCGCGAGAAACCAACGGCAAAATAAAATGAAGTGTCCAGTACTCGAAGCTCCCGTCTATCATTATACCCTCACCGGAGTTAAGTTACGTCAGAGAGATAACATAAAACACCGAGGGTCACGTGGGGGAGAGACATAACTAAAACTAAAATTGTGAGACGTAATAATTTTATCTGCCCACAAAAGCAATGTGAAACGAAAGGTAATTTTTGTGATTGAGGTAACAGTGTACCCATTTGATACTAAATGCTTGCCTTTTGCGACCAAGGTGGCACAGTTTTCTTCATACTACTTTCCTTCGCCTGACAATGATTTCACGACTCCTGTGAGGACGAACAGACTCGTCGGCGCCAGATTATTGATCTAAGTTCCGATCATTAGAGTCGACAATTTTCGATCTTCCAGCACTTGTCAACCGCGAACTCCGAACATGTTATGCCCGCCGGGTTAATCAATTGTAAATGACACACATATACAATTAAAATCTCCAATTTTTGCAGTTGATACTTAACGTGAGTCTTCCCCAAAGGTAACGGCGCGCACGTTGACTACTCCGACTGGGTAAATAGAAAGTAGAGTCGGTTGTGCCTGACTTTTAAAACAGTCAACCGATATACGAGTGTTCTGGGCCCATTTAAAGGACCCAGACAAAGAAAAGGTCGATAGAATACTATGTATTATTCGGTTACGGATGTTGTTTGGCAACAAACCTGGGCGCATTACTGGGATATTCAAAGCATGCATTGTGAGAGAATTTCGACGGGGAAATGCTTTAATAGTGATGTAGTTACATGGGAGAATGGAGTACTTTTGTTCAGACTTAACTGATGTGTATCCGTCAACGTTAGTGAGATACGCAATTCTTCGTGGCCAAGATGCATGTAAAGCATACTTACTGCGCATGTCAAAGGAGGACCCCTGTTTCCTAAAATTCAGTTTGCGCCAACGATATACCAGCTTAAATTGTTGAAAAAGTAGTAACTGATGAACCAACCATTTTTGTGTCTTATTGTCAGCAGTAGCCTGTATCTAGTGCTTGAGAGTCCGCAAGATATAATCTGTGAGACTTACAACTTCGAATGGTAAAGTAATTTTCATCTTTCAACGCAAACCACCACGTGATGTAATAATTGGTGATATACGAAGTTCACGATTACTAAGAATCTACATCGTTCACAAATGAGTTTCTCGGCTAGACCGAGTGGGGAATATATATATATATATATATATATATATATATATATATATATATATATATATATATATATATATATATATATATATATATATATACTTCAAGTAAAACGTAATTATATAGAGAGAAAGAGATAGAGATATATTGATTGATTGATTGACTGATTGATTGATCGATTGATCGGTCGATCGATCGATTGATTGATTGATTGACTGATTGGTTGATTTCAATATACTGCCATGTGTTGTTTGGAGTTGCAGCAGAGCTAAACCTTTTCAATTGAAACTGTTTTTTTAGTGTTCCATACATGTGTTTTTGACAATTACCGTCTAAACCTAGTGGTCGATCTCTGAGCTCGGAAATAGTCGTTTTTCTTCTACAGGGGTAGATTCGTCCGAAGATGCAATTAATACATTAATCAATGAACACTGCGCAGAATTTTCACAATTGAAAAGTAGAATGTGGAATGCCTTACTAAAAATTATGTGGTTGGTTTAGCTTCAGGAGTTGACCATTCTGTGATTTCATAGTCTAACAGCCACTCTGAGTGACAGATCTGTGATATGACAAGTTTAACGGCCGAGGTGAAAACCTATCAGATATAATTATGATATTTCTCTCAAAGAAAGCTTCGGATCATTTTCCCTTCAAAAATCAACGGACAATGCGTCACTATCCTGATGGTTTGAATCACAGAGAATAACACTTCAAAAAGTTTAGCGACGACAGAATTTGAATGGCGTCAATCACTGTTCTCTGTCAAGCAAATGATAAACAGTACACGGATTGCTTATTTATAGTACTGTTGTAAAATTGACTCAACCTGGGCTTAAACTCTTTCCCCTAAATATTTCTCTACATACCAGTTTACCACAAGGATATTTGCATGATATGTATGGTATGGCATTTTAATGATATACGAAGTGAATTTTTGGCCGCCATTCGCTTACAGTCCCTACAAATGACAACATTTTAAATGTAACATTTCTCTGTGAGGCACCATGCTTGACTCTGATATATACTCCAGCACGATGATGTACTGAAGCCACCGCCAAATGTTTTTGGGGAAACGAGTAACATTTATCAGAGTCAAACGTGTCCTCTGCAAATTTACCGCGTGTATTCACGTTGTGCTATCAGCCTTCAAAGCTCTTGTTTGATTTCAGCCATAGGATAATAGCTTAGGGTTTTACACTGTCTCAGTTTCAGTGTTATTGAGTTGGTCATAAATAAGGCATGCTGACGTACAAGAAAGAGGCTAATCGTTTCTTCGGGACGAGTACGAGTAACACTGGGAGCGGGGAAAATGGAGACGAGACACGGAAACCTGGAGTGTTCAGCGTCGGGGAATTAAAGAAACTAAGACTTTTGCCAGCCTTCATTTTCCGTGTGCGTTACGTTAATGTTACCGCTCTCTGGTGTGATACCTTCCAAAAATATCACCACAGAGTAGGTTGAGTCGTTGAACTACTGTATACCTCTTCAATGGCGCCTTAACCCTGTCCCCACCATAAATAAGCCATGATACTTTTGTTTTCCGTAGTGAAATTAAACTTCTGTAAAGAGAAATTCGGAATGATGAAAGTTTTGAGCAACATTCGTACTTTGATACGTGTACCCTGTTGAAATGGATTCTACGACCATTTGAGATCGTCGATAAGATGATGCATCACACACTGCCTAGAGTAACTGCCTAAAATTATAGAAGGATCTACTGGTAGGATATTGTCATTGTAAATTCAGAGGAATCAGTTGCTGTTTAGACCCCTCGGCGTTAATATCCAAAATCGATGAAAATCAATTCACAGCACTTCTTTCACAGTTTGTTTCGCGATATTACGCTGGACGCCCGAGGAGAGATATTGGACGCTTGTAATTGTATATTTCTTTTATGCTGAGGCATTTTCTTTGTTACACGCTTGAAGTTTGCCATATAGTTTGTTTCGGCCGTCTTCTATGACAGAAAGCGAGCGCCACTCCTTTGAAACACTACGCTATCGCCGACCGCCGCCAACAATGGTTTACCCTCCCCCTGTGTAATCTCCAGCTCCAGGCGATACTTAGAGACTGTCTGCGTGTGGACTTGTAACATTCGCAAAGCCGCTAAAAGACCCCGACGCTCAAATTTTCTTCCAAACGTGGAAGAAATTAGTCCGTTTTTTGACTCTGCATCAGCGGTTATTATTCCTGTCATCATCGCAGTTGTAGGATTACACAAGTTACCAAATTAAGGTCGACCCTTGAGACTCTCATAACAGAAGATCATTTCAGAGATAAAATGATTTCTGTGATGATTGATAAATCAATGACGTCAACGGATTTTATTACCATTTCTTTGACATCGTTGTGTACGACGATTGACTTTAGTAGATTCTGTTTGGAATAAGTCACGCTCGATATATTTCAAAGGTTTCTTTCGGTTATATTAATGGTGATTAAACTCCATTTTCCATGAGTCTTTGAAAATTAATTGCATTTGTCTCGGGAGTAAGAGCCACGTAGAAGGATATGGATCAAGGACATTATATATGGTAAGTTTAAGCCGTTTTTAGGATATCTCGTGATGTTAAATTCATTAAGTTGAAAATGATGTTTAAGAAGCGTGTATAAAATTGATGATATGAGAATCAGCGGCTTGCTATAAATCAGTTTTCAGGATTAATTAGCGTTATGTGATCCGGTCTCACGCGACAAATCGATGTATTGGAAAGCTTATAGATTGTTCTTTAAAAATTACGACAAACCAACTTTCAGAATGTCAGGGAAATAGCCACGCTAACTTTACAGTGTACAGTTATTGCTTTTTTATATAAAAATGCTTTCACGGTGTAGTTTTTACCTAATGAGCGCAATTGGGAACATTACCCTGTGTTTGCACGAGAATCTACGAGATTTTCTCTACCGAAGAAGTTAGAAGATACGTGTACTCTATGACGGATGATCCATCACGCAATATACAAGCGATTGTACAGTTATATTTCTCATTTCAGCGAAACAGTAAAAATGCACAGTAGTTCTGTAAAAGTAGATTGTTTGACTCAGTCGTTAGCATATTCATACTGTCAATATCTTATTCTCGCGAGATCCCGCCGA
>NC_091949.1:14455395-14482895 GCF_041260155.1 Ptychodera flava | reverse complement strand
AGTCCCATTTCTATCGTCAGAAAGTTCAATCAAGTGACCTCGAGAGCAAAATGAAAATCTCGTGCTATCCTATGCTAATGCAAATGTGATACAAGCTTGCTTGCAAACATCATAATGTTAGGTTATGCGCGCGACTTCTGATGTTTATCATTGAGATCTCACTGAGGTAAAGATATCATTCAAATTCCGCCCAGTTTCATAGCTAGGTGATATTTAAAACCACTATATTTGTTATTTGTGTTGTTGTATTCGCGTTGAAACGTCGGTGAAAACATTTTACAGAAAATTGTAAATTGCCAAATTGAATGTTGAATGTGAGGGTTGGTTTTGTTTGCTGTCTTCTTTTACTCGGCAAACTACCTGTGATGCACACAGCCTGATTTCCGTGAAGAAGACAGCCTGAGTGTTTCCTTTTTTATGATTATGTCGTGACTAAGGCAAAGTAAGGCAAAATGATAAAAAAGGTACGCAACTTCGGACGCAATGACTATAGTATTTTAATATTATGACATGGTATCGTCCTAATTGCATGATACGCCTAAGGGACTTGTTGTAGAATCGCCATGTTCAATGGACAGAAGTTCCCGCCATCATGCGAGGAATAACACCAGTAACTTCTACCTCGGTGATTGTCGTAACGTGACTGTGATTGCTGTGCAGGAAAGGGTTGATGGTGATGCAAAGGATTGTCTATTTCAAGGTGACGTTAGGCTGAAGTAGTGAAATTCTTTTGCTTTGCGTTTCCGCCCTTCTAGCTTTTTGGAGGTTTTAATGACAAAAACACACCTGGTCCAGTATATCCGAAAATGACTTTACCGCCTATCTAAATCTTTCCTCACAATCTTTTAAATATATTTAAGACGCCTATATGCTTACAGAATATCACATGATTGCAGTGTAAATTATGGAGGTGAAAAGGATCTTCATGCCTTGTTTCTTGAATTGCCCCATTAGGATAATTAAGTGAGTATGACGCTTGCGTGGACAAAATGTTTTGTGTGTTGCGTGATTCTCTTTCCTCACTGTGTTGGTTTTCAAAAATTTGAGTGAACGCGAAACAGTGAATTTATTACTCTGGCCTTATTCTAAAACATCTGACAACTGAATGGGACTTGCCTGGCCGAAACCTCACTTATGTTTTACTGCACTTCCTCCAGGTGCGAAACTGCAGCTATCTTCATCGCAAAGACATAAAAACCGAATAAGTAGACTATATATCTTTTTATGCCGACATTGCATTCGGAAAAGTCACAGTTAGATGTTGCATAGAGATGCAACCGATTTTGAAAAGTTCATCGACAAAAAATGGTTTTGAGCCCCTGGAGAACAAGCACCCTTTCATATAAGACTGTTGCCAATGAACAGTGAAGGGCTTTGGCAAGACGACCCGAGGCAGAATCTTCATGTGACTGAAATAAAATTATCACCAAATCATTCTCACAACACTAAATAAGTAACCCCACTTAAATATTGCCATAAAAATCATATAAATTTAGAATTATGGCCCTACCAAATCCTTGATCCAAAGCAAGTCTTGGTGTTCTATTAAGGCACGCAAAGAAACCGACATCGTAAAATTTACTCCTTGTGTATTTCACATTTTTATGATTTTTGTATAACACTGCATAACGCACTAAAGCTACCTGGCCGCTGATTTAACTGGCTATCGGCAACCTCATTTGATTTCTGCTCGGCAGTTTCCTTTTCCTGCTATCTAAAAGAGACAGACAGAAAGACATAGTAGAGGCAGAGAAATACATAGAGAGAGAGAGAGAGAGAGAGAGAGAGAGAGAGAGAGAGAGAGAGCATAAATATTATACCATAGCATAATCACCATGGCTGTATTTAGTGTAAGTTACATGACCTGACATTGTAGTAAAAAAGTAAATGCACCGATAATTTCAAAGGACATTTTGTTATTAACTGCAAATTCCATTCGAGCACAGTTTAAAGTTTTCAAAATTACGATTACATCTAGCGTTGCCCTTTGTGATGACACTTTCGATCATAGGAAAAGGCCAGAATTACTTCATACTATTCATGTGAAATATGTAATTAATTTTGACCGATCAAAAAGAAGTGAGGTGGGCGTTAGGGAGAACCTTCAGAAAATAAATCTTTTTAAATTTCATATTGTGGCAAAGTCTATCAATTGTGATTTATCTTCGCAATATTGAACCATATTAACATCACTGCATCCTTGAAAAAAGTCTTTTTACGCCTGGATTTT
Organism: Ptychodera flava; assembly: GCF_041260155.1. Taxonomy (NCBI): domain Eukaryota; kingdom Metazoa; phylum Hemichordata; class Enteropneusta; family Ptychoderidae; genus Ptychodera; species Ptychodera flava. The sequence continues at coordinate 14,480,665 of NC_091949.1, read as the reverse complement.
CCTTGTCATTCGTATACCTGTAAGGTTTTATTTCATGTTGTTTCAATGTTTATTAACATTATATACGCTATATGATAAATCGTCTTCCGCTCTATGAAGTAGCTCCGATTCAGAATGATGCATGAAGCGGTGCACAGTTGCATTGTTCGGATAAGATAGGCTTCAGGCGAATGCATTTGAACGGTAACCAATGCCCCTGTTCATTTGTCATTCGCTTCAACTCCCGCGTCACAAATTGCAACGCTTTATCAAGAGCATTGAGGTGATTTAGTCATAAACTTTCAATGAGCATTCATAACTTGATGAATTACATGCATTCAAAGGACGTGATGAATGTTTCGTCCAAAGAAATGTAAAACTTTAACTGTGTCACTTACATAAATATCATAGACCGCTCTTTACCGATCACTGTTCACTTGTCAGACTCTCTGCCTATCTCTTCCTCGTTGTATCTGTTTGTCTCTGACACTCATATGACTCATCAATTTGCCTCATTCTTCAGAACGCTCGTATATATAATCCATAATCGGCTGATGAATGTATTTCCGCTTCAGTTTATCGAAAACGATCCGCAAAACTTTATCCAGAAAATTTATGCCATTTTTATTATCTGAGAAAATCCAACAAAATCAGTCACATTGGCACTCTTTTTATATTATACAATAATATCAAAGTAATATTATTTAGAAGCATCTGATGGATTCCATTTATGATGATTTTATTCAAATTTGTTCTCGACGTCAAATCAATATTTATCGTGAAAGCAGAAGTGTGAAGACGTACTTCCTTGCCAGGTGTAAACGACATATGCTATTTTTACACTTTTATTGATGAAGAATGATTTTCTTGTCCTCATTCTTGGCTTATTTTTAGAATGCAGCTTTATGTAGACGATCAATGAGCTTTATATAGAAAGGTCTGATGGAGTGTTTGTGCGTAAATTTCATTCATCTTCCCTGTACCGCCCAATGCGTTTGCATAGGTCCATGTGTTCCCAATATTGTACTGGACATAAACCTTTGTTGTATGTTCCACACTGACGGGTGAGAGTCCTATGACTAAGATGATTTACTGGCCCTTGCTAAACTTTCATGATGTATGATGATGAAGTACCGTGTAACAACATGAAATGTAAGGATATACATATATATATATATATATATATATATATATATATAATATATATATATCAACATGAAATGTAAGGATATATAATATATCATTCTGTTACAATTATTCTTTTACATATATGTATATATATATATATATATTATTCTATTACATATATATTATATTCTCTTATTCTAGTTACCATATTTTTACTTTAGTAGGCAAAGGAACGGTCCATCAGTCATTTTTATGAAAAGTAAGCTAATCTTAAGCTTCGAGACAAACTTTTGGTTTCGGAACAAAGAGGTGATTTTCACAAATGTATATTCACATCATGATTCCAATTTCAGAGAGTTTTGAATGCATTACGTGACGCGTTAGAGCATGTCCGCTAATCCTTGACAACCTTAAATTGTCACGTCTGGGTTTTCCAGTCGATAATATGGAGCAGATAGTGATTTGAGTTACCTGGCTCTGAAATCTTAAGTGACAAAGATCAGACTTACCATGATAGCTTAAGGTATTAAGCAAGGAAATCTCTGTCGCTGAGATTTGACGCGCCCATTAAAACAGCTTTTATCCAGTGGGCGACGAAAAACAAAAGAAGTTCAATTAACCTTTCGTTTTTGTTTCCGCTTGTCATCAATGTCACTTCAAACAGGCCTCGTTATTTCAAGCTTCTTTTTCTTTTTCTTTATAAACAAAACTTACATTCGTTGATGTGCACACTTAATGCCAAATTATGCTGACTTTTCTTCTCTGACAGTGCAAAAACATTTGCATAAATTGATATGAAACTTCACATACGTATTGGCTCCTCTGAGCTTCAATTTGCTAGAACTGATGTTAGTACCATAACTTGTTTTTATACTCGTATTGTCATTTTCATGCGCAAAACATAGAAAAGCCGCAATGCCGTGTATCGTAGACAGTGCTGCCACGCTTGTCTTCTTTACATGTGAGATCAACAGAAATTGAACCCTAATATTATCTCGAATTGGGACATACTCGACGGTTTTGCGAGCTTTAATTTTGCATCAGAGTATCTAAATTGAGATGTTATGATAGTGTTAGCTACGATAATACTTAACATACATTGTGTTTAGTTTAGAAGTGAAGTTTTAAAACACCCTTCTGCATATTATCCTATATCCTTCCGCCTTAGGACAAAATAAACTCTCTCCAACATTTTACCAGCATGGATCATGTGGAAATTCCAGATCATTTTATTGATACCGGTAGAAAAAAGGTCAAAAGGTGGAAACGCGGCAGCATATGCATGTCATATGCCATGCCTCCTGTAGCGATCAAATGATTATTACCTCATACAAAACTGCGCGGTGAGACCATGTTTTGTGCTCAAATGCATTCTTTCGATAGGTCAATGATTTGTGGTGATGGATGTGGTGTGTAGAAGGAGAAAATGCACATTTCTCCGATTGCTCACCTAAGTGAAAATCATCACTGCATATTCGAAGTTGCGAGAGTCACGCGACGTCTGACAGCATATCACGACACTATCAACACTTGACATCGTAGATGAAATATCCAGCTTCTCGTAAACGATAAGTAACGTGACCAACACATCTATAAAATTCGCGAGCCAATTGTTTAAACCAGTCATATTGTTTCAGCATTATAACATGGAAAATGAAAATCGGTTACATTGCATTGCTATTCACAAGACAAGAAGGTATTGGCACGACAGTGCCTTACGCTGCTACAAGCGAAGGTTATTGAAGCCTTTGCCTCAGCCTGTTTTCTCTCTTCAAAAAATCATATTCTGGTGATCGTGTGGGAGCTGAGTTTTCAAATCATTTATCTTGTTTGACTTTGTGACAGACAAACAAGTGGGGACCGTCTTACCTATGTGCAATTACTTACAATCGAAAATGAACTTGTTGTTGTTGTTGTTGTTGTTGTTGTTGTTGTTGTTAAATCTTTGAGAAGCACACTGATACATTGATACATTCGGAGATGCATATACCCTATGAAACGAAAGAGCGTACGATCGTTGCAAATAACATAATTGAGCTTCTGAATCCTAATGATCGATATTTAGATGAGGGCAATTTGGCCTGTCCGCTTCTTAATATCTTCACTTATTTTCTGATTCTGTCCCTCCAATCGGGATTAATGTGTGAAACGATAATACCCAAGAGTGGTGATGCGTCTGATGAGACTGACAAATTGGCTCGGCGGCGACAACAAAATCTTAGAAATTCAAAAGAAAAGTAAAGCGGCCAACGTTTATAGGGTCACATATAGAGAACTTAATGTTGCGGTCCTCTCAAAGATTCCTTCATGGCGGCATTTTCTAACATTTATTCGTTCGATCGTGATGCGGTCAATTGACGCAGTGGTGTATATCACCCAACTGAGGCAATTGGCACGGAGAATCATGCCTTTGTAATAATCATAAAAAAATAATAAAACCACAAAGACGCGGCAACCTACCTAGCTTGCCGTTGGCTGGCTTTAAATCACGCGCTTTGTAATTACCTTAGACTCTATAGTATTGTAGCTCCCTGACACACGTCATGATAGTGTTTGTAAAGCCAATAAACATACTTCCCCAGTGTGAACAATGAGACGATCTGTGTGATCTGTTTGGAAATGAGGGAGCGGTGTTTTTGTCAAAATATTTGCTTTGACAGAATTTGAGCGAGGCAAGGTATTCGCTTCGGGCGTAAACACTGTGTGATAAGTATTTAACGGCACAGTCAACAAGACGTCAACGGGGCATGTCTTCGATGGTTCTCGTAAATCTATTGCAGAGAAGTAATGTGCTAATTTATATCGGGATCTATTTCTGGATGCATCTTTAAACGAAACTTTAGACCTAGCGAGATCACATCGATCAAGCGAGAAACATAACTAAAATTAATATATTTTTCAATTCACCGTCGGGAATGTGAACGGCTAAAAGACAGTCATTTCCAGGGTTTCTTTTGATCGAGGTGGTCATTTAATGAGATGTGTGTATGGATTCCTATCCACGGCTGTAAATTTACGAGTTGCGTGATACATTCGGCTGCAAACGAGGTTGCGAGTTGTACCTGGCGATTTCGTAGGCGCGGTCGCCAGGGAGACACTCCATTCTGAGATAATTACGACATAAACTGATGTGTAAACGTCCGTGGTACACACGCTACGCCGAGGGTAGGCGCCCTGCTCACTTCGATGCGTCGTCCACAAAGGAATGAAGTCTCCAAGTTTTTTCCTCCGACCGTTCACAGCAGAATCCGTGACTCGGGCTCTTGCTTAACGTTGGCGGTAAGAAAAGTTTCAGGTAAGACCAAGTACTTCAGAAACTCGGGAACAGATTACGAATTACTATCGTTTGACTGCTTCAAAGGTTTAGACATCTGCCTTGTCGATTTTTGCATCGTTCATTCAACTATGTACATGTACGTATGTAGCCAAAACAGCTGAAATATGGTCGAGGTTCATTCGTGGACAATTTAATTTGTATTGACTTATTTTGTTGTATTTTCGTCAAATGACACTTATTACGGTATCAATATAGGTTACTTGACCACATGCTGTAGGGTGAGCAACGCTACATATATATAGATAAACACGACAAGAAGTTAAAAGCCAGTGTTGATCTTTAAAGGAGAAAAGTCTATACGTTCACTTTCGAGACTAACATTGTCTTATTGTAATTGGCAAAACGCTGTCTTATGCTATTTTAAAGGTGTCAGACACATCATTCTGTAGTTTTTATCAATTCTACAAACCATTACGCAGAGATATTTTCCAATCCGACGTAGGGTATACTTTCAGCGAATCAAATTCGTGTATCGTGAATAGAAGTAGACGGATTTACAGTCGTGGATACAATCTTCATTTTGTAAAAACTGATGAAATTGTTATCGCTCGAATCGTGATTTTGTCCGTAAACAGCTACTGTTGGCCGAAAAAAAAAGAAAAAAAGATCCTCACTTTGCCAACTAAAACACCTTAGACGAATACCCCTGTGCTGTTTGCTGTTGTAAGTGTTCAATCGCCGGAAGGCTCATCTGCAAGGCATATTCTGTGAATACTTTCTCTTTTATTATACCCGTTTCTTCCACAGTATTGTCACGCAAACTGCTCTGCGGCGTTTGTTGACAATTTGTATAAAACCGGCGAAGCCATTCGCAGTATCTCGTCTTCATTCGACGCCCGTATGTTGTAACCAATCGCTGAAAATCTGAATTCATAGATTTTATTTTTGATTGTTTTAAATACCAATTTTTCGGCGAAACGATAGTATTGCATTAAACTGTTCTTCCTCTAAAGAATCGGGATAAGTTAGCAATCATTCCCATACATTACTCCGATCATAGGTATACAAATACCTTTCCGAATGGATTGTACACTGACAATAAAGAAAAGAATAGAAATGCTATGAAATATTTTATCGAAACTGATACTGAGTTTACAAAAAAGGTTTGATTTTATACAGTTTTCACGATTTTCACTTTTCATTCTAAATATAGCAAACAATTGAGTCACGACTCGAAGAATGGGTTTTACTTGTACCATCCTCTTATATGTCCCCTAGTCATGTGTAATTATCAAAAATATGTTTTTTTTCGATTTCATATACTATCAAGGAATGTTTGAACCTTAAGCTGATCTGCTTACAGAGTTTGAGGCGAACAGCTTTACTGCATTTAATGAATAATTTCCGTTGACCGAGTTGTAATATATTCATTTATTTTTTTGCTTATTTTAATTTGCAGTGTATTTTTTTAAAGGGGCATTAGCTGTAACTGTTGCTTAATATTTCACTACTCTATTTCAATGTATCAACTACAGAATGTTACTATAATCCGGTCATCATGACCAATACCCGGTGTCCTGCTTGCCAACACAGCCTGTATATGTGAAATGACAATTGTTATTGTTGATAAATGTATTCTAGTCCGGACCTGAATACAAAATTTAAACAATATAACAATGCAGATTATACTTATATAGGGTATATTTATGAGCTAAATACTAGAAATTTCTCCATGGTTCTGGGATTCAAACCAGAAACTGCAGATGATACACAGAAACAAACAAAATAATAAAATGACCAAAGTTACAGCTAATGGATCTTTAAAGTTATTCAGTTGTATGGCAAATCGTCGGTCGACTGGACAATACTAGCATAAAACTTAAAAGAATTAAACAGTACTGTCATAAAGATCAAATCTTTTTAATATACTACAAAATGCTACTATTTAGTGTTTATCTGAAAAAAGACTCTACAGGATTGGATGAAGTCAAAGGGGATGATGTTGCTTTCAGATCAACCTTCAGTTGATAGATGGGAGATTTCAGAATCAAAACGCTCAGTTCATCCCCATCTCAATTATTGTCATATGTGATGTAGCCATTTTACTTTCGGAGAGTGAGCTATCAATAAACCTTTTTGCTGATACCATTCCGCAAGGACTATGAATATTCATATTTTTACTAAGGTAACGTATTTCGACAGTGTTGCTCAGTATAGTCCTTCGTAAAATACGTGAGACATGCGAAAAAAACCCGTGCCAATACATCATCAAACATTTGAATACCTCTGATGGTAGCATGTGCCTCGGGGACAGATATTTGGACTGTCAAACTTTTACAATTCTTTTCTGATCTACCTCTTGTGGGGGCTTATTTTGAAGCTCTTGGAGAAAGAAAAACTTTATTTTTTCTCCACAGAGTAAACACAGGGATGGTGGCCATTTTGAATTTCAAATATTGATAAATCTTTGTTAATTTGTTTCTCTAGTACCAAAATTTGCAAGGTGACATTTGATTTTTATTCTCGATTTTGAAAGAGAACGGTTCAAAGAGTCTTTAAGGAAAGTTTGAGCAAAAGCTTAAGTATTTCACCTTCGTAGCGCATACTTCCTAACGTCATCGACAGACGATCTAAACACTCCATCATGACGTCCGGCATTGAGACGAGGGTTACAATCCAATATTCCCAAAATTCATTGTCTGTATAACAATAGCGAGTGATTTACATTTGCAATTCTCCATCAACCGTCTTGAACCCCGTGACATTCTGACATCAAGTCGTCGGTGTCTATGTATCTACTCTTACATGCATCCTACGAAACCTATTTAAGGTCTATTATGTTCGTCCTTTGATCTGTCCATTTTACTTTCAGTTATAACAGTAATATCACATTAGGGATGAGCCTATAAGCTAGCGCAGCTGCGCAGAGGATTGAAAATGTAATTACAATTGAAGGAGGCAGTTCACTGTTGATAGTAGATGGGTTTTTGATAAAAAATACTTTGAAGGTATTCAGTTGATATTCATGGCCTTGCTGGCCACTCGTACGGCAGTGGCTAGATCGGCTACCCAGTATACATTGCGTTATGACGGTATACCTCGACGCGAAGTCATGACGGATGTTCTCGGATGCTGTTACATATTTCATCCCTATCAAGAATATTGGTGCCTTTTTTATCTTAAAATGTTAAATTATATTAGTAAATTTTTCAACTATATCGCTTGCACATCTTTATCATATAAACAAATTTGCGCCAAGCCATGCCATGTGGTGATGCACTCACAAGACTAGATGTTCAAAGCATTTTGTCTTATCGTACTGCAGTGACGTATGCGTATCAGTGACCCGCTTTAACTTTGCATTTATTTTGGTCCGTAAACAGTTGTAATCCAACCTAGCTGTTCTTTTTAACGCAATCTCGAATGTCGTACTTGAAACGTACTTGAAACCGATTGTATGCAAAGTCTAAGTACTGAAGTCTTAATCTAAAAAGTCTAAAATGCACTCACTTATATCATTTTCAACTGATCATCGAATACATTTCGCCATATTTTTCAAACTAACTCTAGATATTAGCAAGATATTTTATACATCTGTTTTTGTTGTTTGACAAATATCCGTATTAGTTTTTCTAAGTAAGTAATTGTTAGAATACTGCATGCGATGTGCCATCGATTCTTGTCAATTCGTGCAAAATGACGCTGAAGGCTAGACAATGTTTTGCTGGGCTGGAAACATTATATTTAAGCGTTGTAATGTCTCAACAATAGTAAAATAATTTGCTATCAACCAGTTCTACATTTTTTAACAAAGTGACGTCTTTCAAATCACTCTTGTCGGTATATCTAACATCATGAGCAGTAATGTCCTTCGTAAAAGGGGTTATTACTACTTAAAGTTCAAAATGAAACAACATAAGATAAAAAGGTTGACGAAATATATCGTTCATGACATCGACTTCCGCAAGATCATTGCCAACAAACTTACTACTACAACCATTCTACCATCACCGAAACCTCCTCCCCTCTCCTCCTCCGTCCCTTCTTTCTTCACAACATCATCACTAGCAGCAGCATCTCTCTTTTTCTCCTCCTTCCTTTCATCGTCTTCATTTTATGTTTTGAATAATTGGCAAGCACTGTCAATGTCTATCTTCAAATAAAAAACATCCGCTCTTTTCCATTGCTTTACTTGTCGAGATACTGCCACAAGTTACACCTTAGATGCCAGCATATCATACGATAAGACTCGACATCACGCCTTCATAGATTTCTATGTTTTCTAGCAATTCAACATCTGTTTCCTAGGTAACGCCATTTGATAAAACCGTATTGAGTTTTATGTAAATAGACAACATTAAATGAAGCAAAGAGGTCATTTTATGTTATTAGGCCTCTTGGCAACCTTGATTTTCTGTATTTGGGATATTAGGCAATTGCACATAACTGCCCCTATCTCGTAAAAATACCGGAAATCAAAGAACAACCTCTTGCGCCTAAAGTGTTTCCACGTATTTGTTGCCATGTTACTTTTGAGCGGTAGTTTAACGCAGCGGTGACAAAGAATACACTGTGTTTACGAGAACGTGACCATAAAAATTAGTGTATTCAAAAATCATAGAATGCGAGATAATGTTCACCATAATGGGATTTAAATCAAATTTCGCCCTAAACGGGTAGGTTGAAATCCCCTGAAGACGTTTAGGGTAGCAAAAGATCAGTTTTATATTCCATTTTAATGTGCTAACCTTATGGTAAAGTCGTGTAACATCAGAGATAAATAGATTATGCTAGGTACTAATTGCAGATGTGCGAGAATTTAATGAGATTACGACATTCTATATTAAAAGTACCTTATCGAGTTGTGTATGTTTGTATTATTTCCTTAAGCCTATAATGCCTTTCATAGACTGAATACAAAGGACTATACCGACGTTAATTCAATTTTCAATTTCATGCGCGATTTAAAATCCAACTTTGAAGAAAGGTAGGATAATTGAATCTTTTTTCATCATGTGGTGTAATGTGATTGATAACAGGGCAAGGATGTTAGTATTTCCTTTCACTCTACGGTGACATCTCTGCAAGGACGCTGAGTCATCATGCTTCGAAAGCGAGTATGTGAGTGCGAGTGCTTCATGAACTCTACAGCGTGTGGAAGGGTCGGAGTCGGAAAAAATTGTAACAACTTAGCTCGGCTATTGGACCACACTTTTTAAGGGTGGGGATTTCATGTCTTCGCTAGGTGACTAGGTGCCGTACGTTGTGAATTCGAATCCTATCGGAAATCTGCTGAATTTACCATAGTTATCTAATAAGCCTTATCAACTTTAAATCACTCTCAGTCAAAACTGTAACACATTATCTAGTGTTTCGATACTTGAACTTCAGAAGGGCCATATTCTTTAGAGTAACTGAATTGAACTTTAAAAAATAAAGGTTTGATTTTCACAGAAACAAGAAGATTATCATTAATTTTGTTTTGAATAGACTTTAAATGATGAGTCGACAAAGGCAGCACACAAGAAAGTAAATTTATCGTCAAAATTCTAGAATCCATTAAAATGTCACTGAAGTTCATTATACTGTCATCGGAAACCATAGCAATGTGTTGTGCTTCAATGTGGGCGATCCCTCGACTCAAAGGAAGTTGGAATACAACCATGAGATTCCTCGCAATGTTCATACACCTTAAATATCTGACGAAACATGAATCTTGGTGAATTGTCCGGTGTTCCATTAACACTATCCATCTTGCCTTAAGGAAGACCAAGAGGCCGTTAACAATAAGTCCGTGAAGCAAAGCCCTGTATAGTGACTGTGGTTTTGACCAGTCACTTGGGAGCATAACTAACGCAGGGCAATCTTGAAGAATGCTCGAACATCCTTCTTGCGACTCTTGTCTGTTCGTCAGAAGAAGTCATTCGTTTATATGAACAGAATCTTACTCCCGACAATGGTAGTTTACCGTGCAATCGAACTGGAACTGAATCTTACTTATTAGCACTGCCAATAACACACTTCTCTCCAACTATTTCGTCATGATCTTCAGAGCGGCAATTTTGGTCTCTCTTGTCCGAAAACGTTACAAAAGTGATGTGAAGATTTTCCACTTGAACTGAAATGTGTCGTTGACATATATAGTGATCGTTTTCTGAATACCAAATAGACATTTCGATGACTTGAAATACGTCTGCAGGTGACAAAGCGTTTATGATGATATGCAAATGCGCGCTAAATGTCCAGTAGGTGTCGCTCGATGATGACAAATCTATCCGACTATTATACGCAGTGTTTCAGCACCTGCTTTAGTATAGAGAAATAGCCGTTCACTAATTGTTACGAATTTTTGAACACTCACTGCACCCAGCTAAGATACCTCTAATGATTTGAAGAAGAGGCGCTCGATTCGTGCTATTGATTTTGGCCTCGAGACAACTGTGTATGCATCTAAAGAATCTCGAGTCAACATAGTAAGTCACTTGACTGAACAACCTAACCCTTATATGTTTGATTAGTAAAAAGAAATACCTTAAGGCTCACCTGCTGGTTAAATGTCTTTCAATTTAGAGGAGCACACTTACTATGTAGATGGTATCGTACTGAAGATCAAAATATTAAGTAAATATGAGAGCAAGTAAGTAAGTAAATAAGTAAGTAAGTTAGTACGTAGGTAAGTAAGTAAGTAGATAAGTAGCTAAGTAAGTAAGTAAGTAAGTAAGTAAGTATGTAAGTAAGTAAGTAGGTAAGTAAGTAAGTAAATGGCAGGCAGACAGGCAGGAAAGCAAGCAAGTAAGTAAGCAATTAAGTAAGTTTAAGCCATGTTACTGTAGATTCGTTGTGCTCTGGAGATGGCTTTAGTTGCACAGCCATGTTAGTCCATTTTGTATAAGTTTGAAAAAAGAAATATATTCCTCAATATTTCTTAATGTATTCAAATAAAATAGACTAAAAGGAAGAAGTAATACACAATAAACTAAATTCTATTTCACTTCTTCGGATGCTTCGGAGAAACGCAATTCAGTGGAAATTCGATTACATTGCTACAGTCTGTGACTCATCGAACCATTAAAAACAATTACAATGTCCGTACTCGTTTCCTGCGTTTCCACTGTGTTGCATAAGTAATCTTCTGCTGCAGCATATCACTTATGTGAGCTAGGCTAAACATTTGACACAATCACCTTTAAATCACCTTTAACTGATTGACTGCCCTAGGCACGATTTTAAAGAGCCCAGAGGGAGGTCTAAATCGATAGCAAAACAAAGAAAAACAAGAAAAAACTTACATTTGTGGTCGTATTGCTCTTTACTCGTACAGATTAACAACAGATAAGGAAAGCGATCTGTTCTGGTAATTCTAAGAGAGCTTAATCTTTTTGATCAACTTCCAATCGGAAGCAAGTTTGTTACTATTGTGGTATTTCCGATGTTTGTTAATGGCGAATGTTCCGAGATCACTTCTTTTATCTTATAAAAGTGTACGAGTTGCAATGCGAGAAACGCTGTTTTATCTTTCTGTCTGAGATCAACAATTGAACATTTTCTCTGATAACAGAATGCACCCATATTAGTTATAACACTTAAATTGCGATGTGCTTACAAACGTTATCTGATACAGACCGTTGTACCTTGTGCATGTCTCCTTTTTAGCGCTCTCTTTATGGCACAGGAATGGATGATACCGGTAATGTGTGCGCAACATTTACTGGTAACCCTGTAAAGTTGATATAGAGTTAATTACCATGCATTGCAAAATATGATTGATGCCGGACTGATGATACAATACAGATACCAATAACGATATAACGCAATCCAACGTGCATTATGTCCATACTATGTCAATACATCGACTCAGAGGAAGATGTTCAAAACTTATTTGCTTTTATACAGATACATAAGTAGGGCCATCGATCCCTTCATTTATCAATGCACGCATACATGAATGCATACCTGCATGCATACAAAGATACATACATACATACATAGATACATACATACATACATACATACATACATACATACATACATACATACATACATACATACATACATACATACATACATACATACATACATACATACATACATACATACATACATACATACATACATACATACGCGATACATACATACGCGAATACATACATACTTTATATATATATATATATATATATATATATATATATATATATATATATATATATATATATTATATAATATTATACATAGATACTTGATACATAGATACATACATACATACATACATACATACATACATACATACATACATACATACATACATACATACATACATACATACATACATACATACATACATACATACATACATACATACATACATACATACATACATACATACATACATACATACATACATAACGTACGTACATACATACATACATACATACATACATACATACATACATACATACATACATACATACATACATACATACATACATACATTTCGAATCTCATTGTTTTTCTGTTAGAATTGACGCAAACTTTTCAGTATCATAAGCTGTTTTACGTGCATACATATTATACACATACACACATGTACAGATATATACAGCTTGTAGTCTGTCTGTATGTTTAGTTTATATATATGTATATATATATATATATATATATATATAACTCAATTAAAACTTGGTAAATCTATCTATAGACTTTTCTTTCAGCATGAGAAGTGCATCGATTTTCAGATGCACAGCGCTGTATTGTAAGCAAAGGTAGCGGACATTCCGTCTGCTCAAAACGCTGTAAACACTTAAATCTTGCTCCGTTAGGACCTGTTTGCAAACAACTAAGTTCCATCACATAGATCAACCATGATAAGTACACTCCAGGCGATAGCGTAACGAATGACGCATTCGGTAATTGACTGGCTCGTCGTAGCGGCAAGGTATCTGATATCGCTGCTCTAAGTTCGTTATATTTATAATCTCCCCCAGACGAACAGAAGATCATGGGAATCTGCAAAAGGTGGGCCATGCCTCTCGATACAGTCGTGGTGGTCGTTAAATTGCTATCAGTATAGAACGAAATTAAATTATTTATCATCTATCTATGGAAAGAAAAGCAAATGAGAATAGTAAATCAATATGCAATCAGCCCAGGCCCTTCTACAGGACTGATGGATTCTGTTACATATAAAGTAATTATGCAGATGCTTTTAACATTTTATTGGAAAAGTACGGCCACAAAAAGTCAGCATCATCGATCTTACTGCACTACTCGCAGTCATTTAGAGTTGCTCATCATTTTTCTGTGGCTCCCCTAAAGAAAATATGGAGTTCTATTGCAGTTCTACATCAGTTCTACTGCAGTCCTATTGCAGATGTGGAAATAATATAAATTTGTATGTAGCACATGCCAAATCAAAAGAATAATGAGCACAGTTCTTATAGAGCAGTGAGGCACTCGTCAGCAACTGCCTTGACATCTACTTATAGACCAATTTACTGATATTTTTCTGTTTAGGTTATTTCATTTGCTTTTATAACAGAGAGATAAAACACATGACAGGAAATACTTTTTTGTTTCTTTTCATCCATGGCGTGCCTCTATTAATGTTATCATATCCTCATAAATATAGCAGTAAATCGTTGTCCAGGCGACTTATTCCAATGATTAAGCAACCGTGAATAATAGCTTAGCGAGCCACTAGGACACATTCCATCATAAGGCTACTTCCCGAGATTATGGTGTACATCACTTTACGTCAGCAAACTCCTGAATTGTGCATTGGGCTTATTCTGTCATCAAAAGAAACATGTTTATGATGGTATTTAAACGAGACATCAGTTTGTTTTATGACGGAAAACCAAACGGTGAGCAATATATCAAATGTAATCTAAATCAAATATTACCATGGAGTTTGCAAATATATTGTGTGACGTTATATGTACCCCCATACCATGATGTTTTATTTTTCGTGTACGTATGAAAGCGGGCTTTTTCATGGGATTTGTTTGAGCGTCAGCGGAAAACCAAAATCAACAAACGCTGTCCAAATATTATATTCGCAGCGTCATACCAACCTGATTCAATCTAAATAGAAGGAATGAAGACCACAGATAGTGTGGAGGAATGTATAATTGGGGAAGAGATTATGAATCGGTGACGCAAAGGAATGACTCAAAGTTTTGGGTAAAATTGAATTACTGATTCGTTAATGTCTGCAATAACATACAAGCCGCGTTGTAAAAACTTATGTTCGTTGAGTACGTCTTACATTTTAGTGTACGTTAAATCAGGAAAGGTGAATTTTGGAAGTAGGCCAAACCTTTTAAAGTGAATTGATAAGTTATTTCTTGTCAAATCGCTACATTGTAAGACATGAGAATGCCTGAACATTTCAAATAAAACTTGATTTTAAAACATAGAAACATGGGCAAAGTATTGCCACATTGAAGAAGAAGTTTTACACAAAATTTAAGAGCTCTTCTGCCATACTTTTCTGTGAGAAATGTTGTTTATTGTTTACGTATGTTATTCAACCTGTCACATTGCTGATCGATCGTTGAATAACCCGACAATCCAACGATTCACGTGCAGATTGACATATCTATCATTCTGACGTATTTTGTGAATCTGTCTGTACCAAAAACATTACTATCTGTATATAAACAATGTTCATATGTGTACCATGTATGGAACATTTGTATATGTATGATACCCATAGATACATATTGACATATTGCTATGTGGTGATACCGATAATTATTGGTAATCTTAGGTGATGATACTGATAAAATAATCACAGCTACGGTGGGTTTGAAAGCCGCAAGAACGCAAAAGCGGGGCGAAAGAGTTCTACGGTGGAAGTTTTTCTTGTTAGAAAGGCGAGGAGATGGAGTCAAGCAAGGATAGAGTATACTGTCTCATTTATGGCCCTAGCTATTTAACGCATTCCATTGAAGTGACGTTTTCATCACTGCTTTTGTCATTGAATTTATAGTCACGTTGTCGCGACTGAGAAATAAATAACTTTAATTATCATCCCATAGCCTGATGTTCAGCCCACTTCTTAGGTAAGTGTTAATGTTGATTAAATATTTGATTTATTGCGGCTCCACTCAATCGAAAATATACATTAAGCATCTTAAAATGTGGTCAAAGGACAGCAATAAATAACATCAACAAGACTTAAAATTATAAATGTATTTCCTCAGAGTCCTAGTACAAGAGGAAATATTGCAGTTGTTTGACTTCTAAATTTAGCGTTCAGTTCCTACATACTCTACACAACATAAGCTTAGTAGGTAACTTGTTGAAGAAAAAAACCATCCAATCAGAACTGAACGCAGAGAAAGTATACTACTAAATAACTTATTACCGTCTTAAAGGTATACAGTCACCTGTAATCTAAATATGCGTGCCCATATATAGTCAAAGGGGCGTTCCTTGGTATTCAAAATGTCCACGTGAGGGCGCTGTTTTAAAAAAGCGGCCACCCGCTTAAAATCTGTTATTGGTTAGATTTTCTTTTTCCATGGTAATTGTGGCAAAATTCGAACAGGTGACAGTATACCTTTAAAGACATCAAAATATACCCTTATTTCTATTCTGAAACTGTATCTCCAAAACCGAGCACATTCATACAGTAGTTATGTTGTCCAAATGACGATTCATAGATGACTTCAAAATTTTGAGAATTATTCGGGAATTTTGCTGATCTATGATAACAGTTTTTTTCACACCTTCGTTTTAAACCGCGGTAATCAATGTTATTTAGATATGAGCAATTGTCTGCGCGCCATGTTGTTACCGTATACGTGCGTCATGGTGACACCAAATATGTAGGATAACATCTCCATTTATTTAACTGGCTCTCAGGATGTCAATTAAGACTTTGAACGTTCGGGCAACTCCTTCGCCGGTAGAGCAAGACCAATGGCTTTAAATCAAAATATAGAATCAGGCAGATTTAAAGAGAACAACGGACTCATTAACGAAAGGAGTCAGGGAGCATACGGGTTTGTAAATACTTCGGTTGCTCCCCGCGCGACCATTGCAAGTTTTACCTCTCGATTGGAACATCAAAACGGAAATTGCAGTGAGGTTCTTAGCTGAGGGCGAAACAATAATAAAATTCAGAAATGCCTTGGAGGAAAGCCGCATAAATGTTCAAGAGCGCTTCAGGAATCATATGAAGTCGTTCCGTTCTTTTTCTTGTATTCCTAAGGTGTAGATCGTAAATACAAAAGCCAAGACTAGGATACATTGCAATTAAATGTGTAATATTGCTGCTAGAACGTGTTTTTATTTTGGCACCAGGACATAGGCAGATTATGCCTTTGTGTATATCTATCTGCCGATTGATGGTTGCCATGACAATACCACTTTCCTTCTAAATTGTTGCGAAGATAACACAATTAACTCAAGAAAGCTGATGTGATACACAGCCAGCCGGGCCAAAGAACTGCCTGGCAACAAATTGATCGATGAAATGCCAAGCTCTGGGCACGAGTTGGCGCACACGCTAGTTGAAGCAGGCTCTTGCGAATGATTATTTTCTCCGTCTACGATGCTAACAACACATCCTTTAATCCGTCAGATATTGACAGAGTTTTGATATAAATTGCACGCCAGCTAGACCACAATTTGAGCACTTTTGAATAAAACGGGAACATATAAATTCTTACAAGTTCTATTTGTATCATATATCAAACATATTAATGTTAATAATGGAAAAACAATACATTTCAGATATAATTGTCAACCATAGGATTAAATATCGTCAAACAATGTAAAATAATCAGTATAATAATCTCTCTGATGTGTGTCAAATTACAGAAAATTGTCGAATGGTTCTGCAGAATACTAATGGATCTTCACAACAAGGCCAATGCCCGATTGCTTTATAAAACGAGAATAAATAGCAATACCCTGTCCGCATATAATCGCATTCAACTCTTTTGCCTGAACTCTTGAGATAAGGTTTTATGACAACAAGGGCGAAGATTCTTCAAACTTTCTTTACATTTTTTCGTTATGAATATAAGATTTTTTTTCAAAATCGGCCTCTCAACTGACTAGTCTAGTGCGCATTATTACTGTTTCAAACAAAGAGTGCAAGCAAAGGGAAATGTCATCACAACCGGTAAATTAATAAACAATGTTTTTATCTATGGCAAATTTGATTCAGCTAAGGTCAAAGTCATAGGATATTGACAGTCAACGTAATACTAAAGTAACCATCATTTTATAACTTCCTGTAACGTATTGAGTCAAATACGTCGAATTGTACTGATAGGAACAGGCACAAACAATGCATTAAGGCTCGGCAGGACATGCGCATTAATAACGAAAATGTTCCTACACTTTTTCTCAACCTATATAGACATTCAAGGGTCTCCAAAGGATCTCCAAACGAATACTAAATAGATGCAGTTCAGCGTAAGCATCGCTACAGCTATTTCATAAGGTTAACACAAGCAATGCATTTGTATCATCTTTCATCATTTTTCTACAGTATGTATTTCTGCCAGAGTGTAACAAAATGTGATAACCTCTGACCTTTGCTCTGACCCTTGACCTGATCCCTACTGAGTGGATTAACTGGTGATTTGTATAACTTTCTGACTTATGTCCTATGTTTCTGACCTATGACCCATGTCCTATGTTAAGGTTACCTTTTTACAAGAAAGCATCCTGATTCAAGAAATCGTTTCTGCATAAAATCATGTTTAAAGATGGCACACAGATAATTTCACTTTACAAATCTTTTCGGAATTCATCGTCTGTTTTGTACAAGATTTCATGACAATACTGGGGCCACATCCTAGCGCATAATTTGTGCATATGTGCGCGCCCATGTTCAGAACAACTGACACCATGTTTTAGAGAGAGCACACAAATATCGTTTCCACGTGGTTTTGGTAAAGTTGCGGTTTTGTGCTGTGTTTGACAATTGTCTGTGTAAAAGTTTTGATCATTAAACTTTACAGTAACGTTATTATTATGATTTTGCATTTTAAAGAAGTTTTGCGTTTTGTGGTTTTTGCCCTTACCTGACATATTGTACATTTCTGTCAGAGTAACCGTTTGCCACCGTCACGAGTCACCGTTCAGATCTGTGCATCTTTGAAGGTTCGTTTAGAGAGTATGCATCCAAATGGTGGCTACTTGAACGGCTGCGATAAGGAACCCATTCTTTAAAGAGATATCGGCTTCGTAAAAAGCATTTTTGCATGCAAGTAAAACGATACGGACTAGGCAAATGTTTCCACATACATAAAAGTATTGACCCTCTTTCAAAAGTGGGATTCATTACTAAGCTTAACGCTAAGCATAAAGTAATGCCTTGTAGTATATATTTCTTTTTCGTCATGGTAAGCTCACCTGAATAAATGTATTTTAAATTTCCAACAGAAGCAACTATGGAAGTAAACAATATTGAACAGGCAGCAATTATGATATTAACGATTGAAGGTCGTTTACGAATCCGTAAATCTCAGGAATAGACTCATTGGTGTTTGTGTGCAATCTTGATGATATCTTCATTAAAAGCCGTAGGAATGTTTTCAAACACCATGATCATCAATGAAACTAACAATGCACTCAAGTTAGCTAAAAAGAGGGCTGCAGCGATTTGTAATCATTCCAAACAATTCTAGGTAGAGTCATCGGTCTCTTAAGGTTGTAGGTTATTTGTTGTTTGAACAGTGAAGTTACTTGTGCTTCAGATGCTGGTGACCGGAACTTCGCTATAAATTCAGATGGTGATAGTTGTCAAGAAGGCAAAGCAAGCTGACAGGTAACTTACTTGCTAGGAAACATCGTAAAATATGATCGAAATGCCTTAGAAGAACCTTTTAGTAATCTACTTTTTTTGAAAGAGACAAACTGTCACACAGGGACTGCAACTAGGGAAATATTATGTTGTCAATCTTTTCGACTGATTCCCTGAAATTTCTTTGAGGAAATGTGGCTCGAAATATCTATTTTAGCTACATTTTCTTTGAGCCGTTTCAAATTTAAAACGAGTTGTTTATTCATCGGACCATACTTTGCGACCCTATGTCAGGGCATTGCTCACTGCCTAATGTCAGCTGAACGCTGTGATGATGCCAAAGTGGATTCTCTCGGAATATGCCAGCATCTTCTAAGTGCGTTTGTTTAGTCTGCACATCAGCAAAATGAAAATAAAGTCTTTGCTTAAAGTTATAGAATGAAACAGCTATAGACATAGAACTAACCATTTTAAAAGACCATTTGGCAATTTTAAAATGATTAAGTAGGTCGATCCTATTGGTCAGTCTATTTTTAATATAAAACTCATAGCGCCTCTGGAGACATTTTTAATATCAGTCTACCGTGCCTGCTCAGCCCTGCTTACTTGATCATAGTCTTATTATTTTGAAAATGTGAAGCAAGGCAAAAGTACAATAATTTAGAAATCTCCTTCAGAAGATTGCTTTATAAATCATTCCGAGTCCAGAAATGCGGCTGTTTCACCGTATTTAATTACTCAGCCACAATTTTCAGAACTAATTCGTTTCTTAGGGGACAGTTGTGCTAACTGGCAATTTTACAGAGGTGACTACCGCCAATTTCAAACTTGAAAAGAACGACAGACCCCGAGTCTGAGAGCGTACAAAACGTTCCCCGGATGCCAACAGCAATTAGTGTTTTACGTATTGTCCTCATTGACGGCGCAGGAGAAACTTATAACAACTGAAGTGTGGTTTGCAGGATTGCATTGTTATCAGTGAGTGTTCATGAGTATCCACAATTCCTAGACGCATACCCAGTACCAGGCAACCGTCAGAGCGAGTGCAACCGGATTAAGGTTGACCCAAGTCTTGCGACGAGTGCATGCGTGTTGAGATCTTGTAGGTTGATGTTTTACGTGTGAAAGATGTGCGCGAGGCGAGCGAGAACGTTCAGCTTGGCTAATTACCAATGAAGCGCATCGCAGCTGACAAGAAAATAAATAGTAAGCCGGTCGATGTAGGAATACAGTACAAATTAGCAATTAATCGTCCAGAAAGTTCCATTCTTATTGTTTCGTGCAAATGCTGGACACGCACGAATGGTGGTATTAGGATTCCCTGTTTGATGAATTCCCAAATTCAATATTGGTGTTTCATCGTGAAATATTTAGTTATCTCCATCTATTCATTTACATATTTGTTAGAGTACCCTGTACAAAGTCTCAGTCTTCTATGGAACTATGTAGATTTCTGAACTGCACCCCGCGCGAACATATTTACTACATAAAACACACTTGACAACAAAATGTAAACACACCTCTGTAAAAAAGTTTTTTGACGTTTTACTGTTGAAGTAGTTTTCGTAGATGCAAACATTTGCTTTGCCATTCCCCAAGAGCCTCCTGAGAGAGTAAATATTTCTGATTAAGTGCATCCATAATGAAATTACAAATATGTCATATTGAATTTATAGATAGGATCATTCCATGCTCCTGGACTTCCATTGTTATCTTTTTCTGGATAGCTTGATATGCGTTACTTAACTTTTTAAAAGCTTTGCGTGTCGCATTCATTCGTAAAACTTGTCGAAATCGGCGTTTTGTCAACATTTGCGTTTTTCACATAATTCTGTTGTTGTAGGAAACTTACTAATGTTTGCAAAGATTACATTAATCTTCGTGTACTTCAAATATCGGACAATTCAATTTTTGCCTAACACGAATGACTGATTGTAACAAGCTGATAATACATAGCTCTATGATAAAATTAAATGAGAAAGAAGGGAAATACACATAAAGAAGGGAAATACACGTAATTGAAATTTCGTCTGAAATTAATGTAATATAAACTACATCGAATACCAACTGAGGCAATCAGTATATAAAGCTAAAGATGGCTTGTTATTAATGGCTCAATTACCCTATTCTAGAGGTTTCTTTTTTAGCTCTGCTGTGATTCTCTTCAATTTAATGCATCCTGTGAAAAAACCTATAGTAAAACGCCACAATTAACTTGAATCTAGTGGCTGTAGTTATTTAGCTTCATAAGTGGGCTGAAAAATGGAAATGGCTGAAATATTCAATGACGCGATAGGTCGGTAAATTACAGAGTTCATGATCAATAGTCGATGGAAAACAGCGCATGTGCTTACTGTTCGTTAGAAAAAAGTGTGTGACTTTCCAAGCTACGACGATAGACGGGATGTATCGATAATTTCTGCTTTTAGCTGAGACTCAACTTGGCTGTATGTTTCAAATTTTAGAAATCCTCATTTTTAACAATTAATCATATCTGCAGAACCAAATTTGAAACACTCAGCTACTGACCATAACGACTAAATTTTCCCGACAGTCTTGTTTGGTAGTTTTGATGCACAATATACAGCAGACAGAGATAGATGAGGGGGTAGCGAAAATACTAACTTTTCATGGCAATCTGGTGTGAACCGTATAAGAAATGCAATTTTATACTCATATACGCCCGACGTGCACAGCATAGGTTTCACGTTTATTTACTGAAAGAAGATCGACGTTTACAGCGGACAGTAGCAAACTTTATCTCCAGATGAAAATAATGAATGATGTAACATGGTCCAATTCAGTATCTCTCCTCGTTAAACTGTAGGTACACCATAGTATATGGTACACCCTGTCGATATCTTTGTGTATAACTGTGTCATTTATTTTAGTTTATTTTCACTGACAACTTTGCGCAATGCAAGAATAAGTGCGCGATATACAACAAAGAGTGTCTGCACCTTCTCGTGTGGTGGAGAGAAAAAACAAATTTGCCGCCCTATCCACAATTATACGGATGCAGAATTATGGTTGAATCTAACTCCTATAAACGTACAGATAGTGTCTCCTAATGTCTTCATAAAAGTCGTTTGAATGACTCACAAAAACGTGATGTAACCAATGGAGGCCAAAAGTGTGACGTGTGAAAAAGTAGCCTCGCTGTGACAATTTTCGTTCGCATTTACTAACACGTGCCTCCATTGAAAGATTGTCATCATACCTCATTTAGAACCCACATGAAATGTTTTGACACATTTGCTCGCCTTTCAAGTAAGAAGCAAACGTGATGCGGCAACATTGTTAATATTTAATTACTTTGATGGACACTTGCCTTATAATAAAGTACTTACATAAAAAGTCTTCCTACCTATATGGACCAGATGGTGGTTCCAAATTATTGCAAAAATTATTGCAAAAATTGTGAATCGGTGACTGCAAACTACTGTGAACCTTATGGCACCGTTTGGCGCCCTCCTATGCCTACAAGGTATTCGGTACAAATCAACCTCGTTAATTCAAGCCTGATATTCGCAACGTACCATTAAGCATACGCTGCTGGCGTTTGATTTCATTCCCCTCAGATAGAATTCTTGTAAATTAAAATTGCTGTGAAATCGTCCGGCTGTTCAAATCTAAAGTAGGCAAAGCCAGAAACAACATTTAACATTTAAAATTAGTTAGCACTTATGTTGTATAAGAGCGGGAAATCGCGAGAATTTCAAACTCAGTCGGGTTTTTTTTTATAACCTTTTCATTATATGTGCAAGAATCGTTTAATTCATATCTCTGCCAATTGCCGCGTAAAAAAAATTATCCGTATCTTCGTTACTTCCTTGAGTGTTACTTTATCGGTAACTGCGTGATGTGATTCCAGTGCAATAACTGAACAGACTGCAAACTAAATGAACGTCGTGTTTTGTTTTCGTTAAAGGTATACTGTCACCTGTTCCAATTTTGCCACAGTTACCATGGAAAGAGAAAATCTATCAATCACAGATTTTAAGCGGGTGGCCGCTTTTTAAAAACAGCGCCCTCACATGTACATTTCTAATACCAAAGAACGCCCTTTTGACCTTAGATGGGCATATTTAGATTACAGGTGACTGTATACCTTTAACTCATCCGGTGTTCTGTATACCTTCAGTGTTTTGCGTCTATTGGCACTTTGTAGCATACACTACTAATTCGTTTTGTGTGAATAAAATTGAGTTTGCTTTCCACAAGATTTTCGACGTAACAGTGTATCCGAGTCATTTAGATGGCTTGATCAACATCGCATTGAGTTGTTCCCACAGCATGAAAAGATTGATGAAATTCTAGTACATTGTGTATGTGACAGTTGTCACGAGTTCCATTACCTTAGCAATTCTTCATTAAGAAAAGGCTCCATTCAGTGCTTTAACAACAATTGACAGTTACGGGGACTATCAACAACTCGACCGGCCTTTGCGGACCTTACAAATAAAAGTTCCATCTCGAGTGATAGGTAGAAGTTGACAAGATAATCACGATCTGGGATTAATAATTGGCTCCAACATTCCACAACGCAACAAATAGGTTGCCTAGTCAGTGGACACGTTGATTGTTCTGATATACGCCGACGCAAATTCTCTTTGGTCGTCGTATTCACCGCTCTCTGATTCCCTATCTCTCATCTTACCCGTGGGGAGTTTATTCTCCAGAACAGGTAACGAGTCTTGCTGCACGTTTCTTCCGTTCAACGCATCAGTATGACGTCTGGGATGACAAAGAGATTCTATACAAGCCGTACACGCATCTCTATTACTCATTCATCAACTGCCAAAGTTGTTGTTCCCCACAGAAGATCAGATTATCAAACAACCAAAGAGGGTAAAATCGATTATTTTGTAGTCACCTTTTGGTGACTAAAACTCGTTTTCTCAGAGGTCATTTTATGTAACAATTACAAATATACAGTCACTGTGTATAATATTTCTTTTTCCAAACCCTCTCAATCATTTCCGGGGTATGACTTTGTATTATAAATGATACAAACACGTTTTTTCAGTTTTTCAGAGCTTCCATAAGCATCGTAGTTGACACTACCAATGCTCGTTCTCGTCCCGACACAATTGCGTTTCGAAGAAATTTGATAATACACTTAATGGAAAAAATGATGATGTATGATTCCTAGAGAGTCTTGCGTGTTTTATTTGGGAATTAAAACGCCTGAACAATATGTATCAGCACTATGAAGCCAGGTAAAATAAAGTTAGAAGTATTCCATTTACAATTGCAATATACAAATATATTCCAGGCAGCGATTGCTATAAGATGACAACATGTTATATGCATGAACATCATGAAAATCATCGGAAGAGTCACCCCGAAAATCTGTGATTGTTAAATGAGCTATGTCTGTAGGTTTGGAGCTCTGTAAGTATGGGAGCACTGTGGTCGTCTTAAGAGAAGATTGGACAATCAAGAATTCCCTTAATCAATGAAACTGGTGTATATTAAGTGCAATGCACACAGACACGCGGACGTGTATGTATATGAACTGTTCCACTCATACTTTACATTTCAACACGGGATGCGGCAAGGTGGGCAACATTCGACCTGGCCCTCACTTTCTGCAAGACTAGGTACATCTATACATTCCTGTGAGAGCGGGATGTTTCCCGTAAGAAGTATGTTACAATTGGCGTTTTTGATATACATGTATATTGTGCAATGCCAACAAGCACGAAAGATCTTAGCTATTATAAATGCCATGGAGTGACGAGATAATATATGAGGCATTGTTATACATTATGCTGAACACACGACATCAGTGTATTCTCGAAGAGTCTCAACTATGACCATTTTCAACTGCTAGAGTCAATTGCTGATAACTTATAATTCAAGTGTCAGTTAGCTATCATTCTTGGGCGGCCCCCCCCCCACCTTGTAATCTTACTGTAAAAAGAAGTAGAAAACTGTACTTGCCTGAAAAGGCAGTGGGGCACTGTACGAATCACCTCACAAAAGAATTTTGAGAGAAGGAATAGTTTACTGTGAAATGTTTCGGCCCTGTGCATGAAGGGCGTCGAAACTATAAACAACGTTATTAACCGCCATTTTACTGTTCAAAAATAGGATTTACGACATCCTTGAAG